>NC_060268.1:91580522-91657667 GCF_021613505.1 Equus quagga | reverse complement strand
GAAGAGCTGCGGCATGGGGACAGGACCCACGGGCAGTGAAGAGCTGCAATGTGTTGAGGGCAGAGCTAAATTTATAAGGCATAGGTATGTGAGTTATTTCTTTACAAGACAAAGGAAAGATTAAAAAAGTAAAAAAGTCATTAAAATGGTATCAGTGCAGGTGTGGTCTGGGTATCTGGTGGTCCTATAACTTTGGGTAGGAATCAGATCGGATCAGGTCAGGATGTCCTATGCTTCCTGGAGGATGATATGGGTTGGCATGTAGGGCGTGACGCCTTGGGCTTTTCTCCCTCGGGCAGCCTGGATCCTCGGCAGTCATCACTAATGCCTTAGAGCACCGTTATTTCACTTCCATCAGAGCAATCCTTTCAGGTGTGAGGTCATCCCACTGAAGGCACAAGGAAACAGACTCTGAGAGATTGAACAACTTGCCCAGGGTCCAGCGCTGATGGTGGTGGGACTGGAATTCTGACATCGGGTTGATTCTCAAACCCCCCTCTCCCGTGTTCTCACATGTTGACCGTTGCTGAAGGTGGATGATGCATCCAGTGGGTTTACGTATTTTCCTATTCACTCTACTTGTATGTGTTTGAAAATTGCCTTAAAAAATCTCAGGAACACACCCGTGCCCTGAGCCCCTGTGTTGCCCGACTCTGCAGGTTCCGGTGTGTGTCCTCGGTGGGTCAGGAAGGGAAAGCAGGGGAGGGCAGACTCGGGTCAGCAGAATTTCCCCCAATTTTTCAACCACAGAGTCCCTTTTGTTTTCCTTGAGCTCTTGATGAGACGGGGCTTCTGAGGTCTCCTCTGGGAAGCTGCCCTCTCCTTCTCTGGAGGACGCTCAGCCTGCCAGAGCTGGGGACTCTAGAGAGCTGCCTTCCTGCGGCTTCTGTCCTGGGCTGGGCATCAGCTGGAGGTCGGGAGAAGCGGGTGAGCTGGTCCAGGGGGAGGCCTGTCAGAGGACATGATCCCGAGGCGCAGGCACTGTCCAGCTGGGCACGGAGGACACCTCTCTGAGCAGTGGCCTGGCACACACAGACAGGCCCCAGGGTGGGGCGAATGCATCAAGTCAGTCTGGGACTTGAAATTCCACAAATTTGTTACCATAACTTGTCTTTGTTACTGTTAACCTATAAAAATCAGAAACCAGTTCAAGAGGCAAACCGTTTATTTGGGATCAAAGAATTGCAATGTGTGGGGACGGCCCTGTGGCATAGCGGTTAAGTTCAGTGCACTTTGCTTTGGGGGCCTGGGTTGGAGGGTTGGAGGGTTTGGATCCCAGGCATTGGGATCCTGGGTGTGGACCTACACCACTGGTCAGCCTCGCTGTGGTGGTGACCCACATATAAAGTAGAGGAAGATGGGCACAGATGTTAGCTCAGGACAAATCTTCCTCAGCAAAAAAAAAAAAAAAAAAAGGAATTGCAATTTGAGAAGCACAGATTCAGATAGAAATTCAAATAGGGTCCTGATTGTGGGAGAGGGGCTCAGGTTTTTATGGGAAAAAGAAGGAAGACGAGGTAAGACGTTTTTAGGAAGACTTCATTGCTGCTGACAAGCTCAGCTCCTCTTGGCTCTGCACGGTTGGTTGTTGATTCTGTCTTCAGAAATTCACAATCACCAGACTGTGATCAGGATGTCCGTTCTCCTGCTGATTCTCGGACAATTGCTGGTAAAACAACTGTCATTTTGGGGCTGGCCCGGTGGTGCAGTGGTTAAGTTTGCACATTCCGCTTCTCGGCGGCCTGGAGTTCACCAGTTCGTATCCAGGGTGGGGACATGGCACCACTTGCTTGGCAAGCCATGCTGTGGTAGGCGTCCCACATGTAAAGTAGAGGAAGATGGACATGGATGTTAGCTCAGGGCCAGTCTTCCTCAGCAAAAAGAGGCGGATTGGCAGCGGATGTTAGCTCAGGGTTAATCTTTCCAAAAAAAAAAAAACAAAAAAAAAACGCTATCATTTTGGTCCCTCCAAAGGTCTGGCTCAGTGCAAGCCTCACGGAACAGGATGAGCAAGGCAGCTCCTCTGGAACAGCTGCTCCGGCTCTGTTTTAAAATGGCTCCGCTTGTGTCAGTTTTTCACCTTATGTGCCTTTCTGTTTACGAGACACTTTCCCACACGGCGACTCACTTCACCAGCACAACACCCAAGGGAGGGGGGCCATGCGGCTATCGCTCCCCCCGACTTTGTGGCGCTGAGGGAAGAATTTACCTGAAACATCAAGGTCACACAAGGGAGAGCGGGATGCCAACCAGAGGCGGCAGTGCCCTCTGTCACCAGCATTGCCAGGGGGTGGAAGTGTTACTTTTGGAGCATATTCGGTCCAGAATACGTGGGGCATGTTCAGAGGGGCCACACACGCAGCCCGGATGGACAAGGCCGGGTGTGAAACCTAGCTCTGGTTTAGGATGCAAAAGGCTGGATTCATGAGGCAGGTGCGGCTGGAAGGGCAGGAGGGGCCACAGTCAGCGAGGGACAGGGAACGGAGCCAGGAGGGGATCCGAGGCCCTTGGATGCTGACTGGGTGTATCAGGCGCGTGCCAGGTCTGAGCCCACTTCCACACGGGCCGCGGGGCAGGGGACCCGGAGCTCCAGGCCGACTCCTTGCCGGCCGCCCTCGCCCGGGTCCTCCCCCCACATTCCATCAGCCACGGCTCCCGCTGGCGTTTACTCCTGGCTTTATTGACTCAGGTCTCAAACCTCCTCATTACTGTCTTGTGTTGTCACTGGCGGTTTTACTATGAGTGGCACCTCCCTTCTTTGATTCTTTGTTCCATTACTTTCTTTATAAAAAACTGTGAAAAACAAAGAAAGAGAAGAACATCACGTGGATGTTTGCAAAATGCAAAAACAAGGTAGGGTCCTGTCACGTCGGCTGGGAAAGGTGTGGCCGCCAATCACAGCCCAGCGTGGAAGGAGCAGGACTGTGATCCTGGTCTCATAGTTTCTGTTTCTTTATTGGGTTTATTGGTTAAAATGCATAGCATAAAACTCACCATTTCAACCATTTCGAGATTTACTGTCAGGAGCATTTAGTACATTCACAACGTTGTGCGAGCATACTTCCAGATCATTCGTCACGCCAAACGGAAACCCTCCTACCTGTTAAGCAGTCATTCCACCTGCCCCCCCGGCCCCCGACCCCGGCATCCACCAGTCTGCTTTCCGTCTTTATGGATTTGTCTGTCCTGGACCCTTCAGACAAGCGGACCCATACAGGCTGTGGCCTTTAGTGTCTGTCTTCTGTCACTTAGCATAACGTTTCTGAGTTTCTTTCACGTGGAATCAGTTCTTCATTCCTTTTCATGGCTGAATAATATTCCACCGTGTGGAGGTACCACCTCGTTTATCAGTTGATGGACATAAGATCGTTTCCATCTTCGGGCTGTTGTGAACAGTGCTGCTGTGAACACCTGTGCACATATTTTTGTGGAAACACTTGTTTTCAGTTCTTTTGGGAATGTCCCCAGGAGTGGAACTGCTGAGTCATGCGGTAATGCTGTGTTTAACTTATTGAGGAACCCTGGTTTGATTTTTTTTCCTTTTCTTCTCTTTTTGTGGTTTGACTCTGGATGTGCAATTTGAACCTAATTTTAATGTCTCCGTGCCTCAGTTTCCCCAGAGAAAACATGTAAAGTGTTACCAAGCCATTTCTCAAGGGGGTAGGGGGTCCAGAGTAGACTGGTGCCAGACCTGCCTGCTGGGCCAGAGCCACCTGAGGGACAGAAATGGTCTCTCTCGTGCCACCTGCCTGGCTCCTGGGGTGTGGACATCAGTGATAACAACAGCCGGCGTGCAGTCAGCACCCACTGTGTTGCGGGCACTGTTCTGGATGAAAAGCGTGAACGAAATGGCACTTGTCCTTTTGTCTGAAGGCCTTCCCATGGCTGCCCTCACTGTCCACTTTAATAATATTTCACTTGTTTAATAAAAATGTCCAGGTGCATATGGGATGGAGAGGTTATCTCACAAGGTTTCTGTCCTATTTCCCGGCCCCCTCAATCACTCTGGGGGGACTCGTGCCTGGGGCCCTGGGACGTATGGGAGAGGCCATATAGTATAGGATCTGGGCTTGAGTCTGGTCTACACCACCTCCTAGCTGTGTGACCTGGGTCAGCTTCCTTAAACTCTCTGTGGCAGAGTGCTCCATCTAGAAAAATGAGCACTTCTTCATAGGGCTGTTGTGAAGCTGACAAGACTTAGTACACGGAGCACATGTGTTCCGTCCTCACCCCTGGAACCTGTGATTGTGCCCTGATTTGGAAAAAGGGTCTTTGCAGGTGTAATTCAGTTAAGGGTGCTGGAGATCAGCCTGGATTACCCACGTGGGCCCTAAATCCAGGAACAAGTGTCCTTACGAGGGATGCGAGGAGAAGGCACCAGGGTGAAGGAGGAGGCAGATCTTGGAGTGAGGCAGCCACAAGCCAAAGAACCTGGAGCCGCAGAAGCTGCAGGGGCACGGAAGCATCCTCCCCTTAGCCTATGGAGGGCGCACGGCCCAAGCGACACCTTGATTTTGGATTCTGGCTTCCAGAACCGTGAGAGAATGCATTTCTGTCGTTTCAAGCCACCCGTTTTGCTTGCGGTAATTTGTCATGGCAGCCGTGGGAATCGAACTCGCGCTTGAAATAGGGCTCTCGCTGAGCGCTCTGTGGAGGGAGCTGCTGGTGTGGCAGGTGGCATCTGCCGAGGTCCAGAGCGTGCTGGGCACAGGTGCCTCCCGGGCGTATGCTGGAAGCAGGGATGGCTCCGGGCTCTCTGAAGCTTTTAAAGGATGTGTGGCCCAGGCTTCCATTCCCAGAGGACACTCTTTCCCCAGGGAAGTGGGGACTGACCCAGAATTTCAGGAGACCTCTGGCCTCGGGCCAGGTCCCCAGTATCGTGTGACATCCGGCCACAAGGAGGTCCTCCGAGGAGCTCCACCAGCAGGCCTGGGGCTGGGGCTGCTGCCTTGGGGAGTTTGGGAGAGTGGGGTGCCCAGCCCACGTCGCCCATGGCCCCAGGATAGCTCTGGCCTGGTGGGCCTGGAGGCCATCTGACTCAGGGCCCTCGCTCGCCCTCGTGGAGAGCCGGCTCAGCTCTTCACCAGGCAGGGCTGGGAGGGAGGGAGGCAGGAAGGGCTGCCTCCAGCTGCGTTCAGTAGCGTGCACCTTCATGCTCACAGAGGATCAGGCTGAAATTCTAGGAATTTCCAGACGGACAGCGTTGGCCGAGGGCAGCTGGAGACAAAGGAACATGAGGGGCTGGTGATCTAGCTGGGAAGATGGCGAAACCCTCAGCCCTCTGGGGAGTGAGCAGCCTCTTCGGCTCCCGGCACCGGAGCAGCAGCTGCATGGGACGCCTGAGGAGCGTTTGTCCCTCTGTCCACTGCAGGGGCTGCCCTCTCAGGGCTCACAGTGTCGCAGGAATAATGTTTGCTCTGTGGCTGGATAGCTGCTTTTCAGACATCACCTAAAATCGTAAAGCCCTTAACACCATCAGCGAGTCAGTTCATAACCAGAATGATCGTCGTCTGGTTCATCCTCTGTTCCAACATTTGGGGCTTTGTGTATTGAGTTTCCTGAAGTGGTTGCATGTGCACAGGAAGAAAAGGAGGAAAGCAGGCTCTATTCTCCTGTGTTCCAAAGGAGTAGCTTCCATACACGGGTCAGGGCTTTGTGTGAGCCAGCCTGGGCGTTGTCATTGAATTCATGATCTTAATTAATCTTCACAGCCACTCCATGTGCTAAGTACTATTGTTTGATCCCCCTGCCTAGGGATGGATCCAGGCTTTTGAGTCCCTGAAGCTTACAAAGTCGGGGGCGGGGGGCCTCCTTAAAAAAGTTAAATTGCAATCATACAACTGTAAATACAAAAATAGATGCAGAACCTTCGCAGAGGAGGGGTCCTGAAGCTTCAACGGCTTCAGCGCTGGGTCTGCGGGTGCAGAAATTGGGTCTCCCAGAGGCTAAGTCATTCGTCCAAGGTCACACAGCTCGTAATCAGCGGAGGGGGACGTTGAAGCCGGGTCTGCCTGACTCTTCATCGTCACACCCTTCTCTGAGAATAAGGATACACACACACAGCCTCGACTATGTGCTGGCACTGTTCTAAGCATTTGACATACTGTAAATCATTTAATTCTCAGACAACCCTATGATGTAGGTATTAATTTTGCTCCCCACTTTTATATACAAGGACATTGAGGCACAGACAGGTTAAGTAACTTGTCCAAGGTCACACAGCAGTAAATGGGAACCTAAGAGACAGGGAGAAGAACTGGTTTATTGAGATATACAGTTTGAGTTTGTAGTAAACAGAACCTAGAAGGCATACCCTCATACCCTCAATGCTCTTGAAAGGAGAATTGAACTGGAATCTCTTGTTTTATGGCTTCTCTAAGATTTTAACCTCTAACCCCAGTCAAATCCTTGGCTCTCAGCCTGACCTTGTGGTGACTTTGTCAAGTGGTCTGGTCCATACAGGCAGGATTTAAAGGAGGATTTAAAGAGGGTGGTGAGTTTATCATAATTCACACTGTTAAATAATATGTATCATTGTCTTTGACCCGATCATTCTTATGGAAATCTACTCTGAAGAAACCATCTTAGAGACAATGCTTTATGCGTAACAATGTTAACCACCCGGTAAAAACCGGAAAATAATTCAAACGTCCTGCAAGAGCAGAATGTTAAGCAAATTATAAAGCATTAGGCAACAAGCAAACATGATGCTTACGGAGAATTGATGTTCTTACAGAAGCCTTTAAAAATAGTTTATAAAATTATATACATAGTTTATTAGTTGTATATTGCCGCATAACATTTTTCCAGACACAGTGGCTTAAAACAACACACGCTTATTATCTCACAGGTTTGCGTGGGTCAGGAACCTGAGCACATCTGAGCTGGGTTCTCTGCTTCCAGTTACTCATGAAGCTACGGAGTGTCGCCAGCGCCGTGGTCTCGTCTGAAGACTCGACTGGGGCAGGACGTGCCTGTAAGCTCGCTCGCACGGTTGTTGGCAGGACACAAGACCTCAAGGCTGTTGGAAGGAGCCTGCCCTCAGCTCTTTGGCTGGCAGCCCTTTCGATCAGGGCAATCTGAGAGAAGAGCCAGAGAGAAAGAATGCCAGCAAGACGGACTTCAGTCCTTTCTAACCTAATCTCAGAAACAACATTTTTGCCATATTCTATGCTTTACAAGCAAGTCACCAGGTCCAGCCCATGCTCCAGGGGGGAGGACTAAACAAGGGTGTGACCACCAGGAGGGGAGGATCAATGAGGGCTATTTTATTCTTATTTTTATTTTTAAGGTTCTATAAATCTACTGTGTTAAACTTTATTTCTGAAATATTTATAGATTCACAGGAAGCAGCGAAAATGGTGCAGAAAGTTCCAATGTGCCCTTCACCCAGTTTCCCTGATGGTTACATCTTACATAATTATAGTACAATATCAACACCAGGAAACTGATATCAGTACCATATGTGTATACAGCTTAATGCCATTTTTTTCACATGTGCAGCTTCCTGTAACCACGACCACAATCGAGATGCAGAACTATTCCATTAGCACAGAGATCTCCAAGGTACCTCTTTACGGTCACATTCACCACCCCTCTACCCCAACACTCTAACCCCTGGCGACTACTAATCTGTTTTCCATCTCTATGATTTTGTCATTTTGAGAATGTTATGTAAATGGAATTATACCATATGTGGCCTTTTGAAACTGGCTTTTCTCACTCAGCATAATGCCCTTGAGATCCATTCAAGTTGTGTGTATCAACATTTGTTCCTTTTTATTGCTGTATAGTATTCCATTCTGTAACGTACTTAAAGATATTTTATTTTATTTTACTGAGGTCATATTGGTTTATAACATTGTGCAATTTCAGGTGTATATTATTATATATCAGTTTCTGTATAGACTGCATTGCGATCACCACCAATAGTCTGGTTTTTATCCGTCACCATACACATGTGCCCTTTATGTCTTTCGCCCACCCCCTAGCCCCCTTCCCCTCTGGTAGCTACTAATCTGTTCTCTTTATCCAGGTGTTTGTTATCTTCCACATATGAGTGAAATCATGTGGTGTTTTTCTTTCTCAGTCTGGCTTATTTTGCTTAACGTAACACTGAGGGCCATTTTAGAAGGCTGACTATCACATGTCTATCACACATGGCACAAGGTTTTAACTTTGTCAAAACTACATGCATAGGACAAAGGTTGGAAGGACACACATGGCCCAGTGAGGACCGTGATTCCTTCTGGGTTGGAGGATTAAGGTATCGATTCTTTTCTTCTTAAAATGCGCCTATATTTTCGAATATTCTAATCATGAGCATGGATTACTGGGAAAAGATGGTGGTCAGTTTTACTGACCGCCCGAGCAGAGAGGAGTGACCACAGTGTAGCCAGGTACCTGTGACAGGTGCAGTCACTGTGAGGGTGGTGGGCCCCGGGGCAGACCTGTGGGAGTGGGAAGGGAGCATTCTGACTCTGAGTCTGAGCCCCTCCAGGCAGTCTTGGGCTTGGCAGCTGGACCCAGAGGCAGGAGGTTAATTGACACCGATGAGTCGAGAGCGATACCTCTGGCGGCCTCTGGCCCGTCCTGCCTGCTGCCAGGGAGGACCACAGAGGTTGGCTTCACACCTGGTGCTCTCTTCAGAGGACGAGGGACTAACTCCCCAAAGACAGAGCCTGCTGCCTCTGTTTCCCCAGCGGAACATGCTATACTTACTCCCACTTCATACCTTTGCCATTACTGACCATCCTCCTTGGAAGCCCCCCTCCTTCTTTCCTCTGCCTCCAGGCCCAAGTCAAGATCTGCTTGCTCACAGGGCCCTTCTTGACCACCCCAGCATCCCCTCTGGGCATCCTGATAAGGATACTTGTATCACTCCTCCAAACTTTGGTCCTTTTGATCTCCATGCCTCTTTTTCCTTCTCTCTTGCATGACAATATTATCTAATAGAGCTATGAGTCAGGCACCCCCTATGGACTGTTTACCTGTCTTCTTGGATTATCTCATTTAATCATCGGAACCAGCGAGGCAGCTGATTATTTCATGCCCATTTGACAGAAGAGGCAGCAGGGGTTGCCAGCTGTGAAGTCTCTGATCCAGAGGCCACACAGCCAGGGGACGGTGGGGCCAGGACTCCAAGAAGAGGTGTCCGTCTGCTCTGAACCTCTCTGTGCCTGACCTATCCTCCAACTGAACTAGAAGCTTCGAGAGGTACCTTAGACCTCTTGACATCGCCATGGCCTGGCTGGATGCCTAGGAAGGGGCGAGCCTGCAGAGAAGTCCACTGGTGCGGGAGGGGCTGGGGCATTTGGAAAAGGGATTCCTCTCCAGCCGGTGCCAAGCTTGGGGCTGGGGCTAGAAACCACAGATGGAGGCGTGTGTTCCCTCTGCAAATGGGCCTCTTGGCGTGGACCTGCTCTGGCAGAAGGCTAGATTCTGGATACAGCCTCACTGCCCTTAGGCCCCAGCCCAAAGTCCTGCCCTGATCAGCCAAGCATGGGCGGGGCCCCTTCCTTGCTCTTCCAAAGGCTGGCCTTGAAAGTCACGTCGTCCTGGAAGGGTCCGATTTTCCCTTGGTGCTGGTGTCTCCAAAGAACTTAATAGTTTTTCTAGTTTCTACAAGTGTTCCTAGGCCCCTGGGAATAGGATTCAAGTCCAAGATCCATCACCCATCACTTCCAGCTGTGTGATCTCAGGCAGGTCCCTTCTGGACCTCAGGGTCCCACCTGCACAGCAGGAACCACAAACGGGCTGTGCCCTCCTTGCCCAGCAGTGTGAGCTAATGCATCCTAGTACCCGAGGGCTCTGACACCTAGTGCCCTGAGAGCTCTGACACCACTTTCTGAGGGCCTGTCAGCCTGGGCATCCTGCTGGCATTTCCTTTATGTGAACTTGCTTTGTCCTCACAGCAACCCAGTGAGGAATTCACTGCTACCCATGTGTTTTGTTTATCTAATTCAAATTCTATTTTTAAATATACAGTAATTGAAACAATTCAAAACTTTAAAGCTCCAGAAGGTGCACCCTGAAAAGTTGCCCGCCCTCCCCTGTTCCCCGGCCACCCAAGGAGGCGACCCACACAGGCCACTTTCTGTTTATCCTTCCAGAGACACTTTACACACGCATCATGAGCAAACGCATACACCTATCCCGCGCCCCTTCCCCGCCTCCTCGAATGGTGGCACACTGTGCGCGCATTCCACACCTCCCCTCTTTCACTGAACGGGACACTCCATCCTCTTCCCTTAAGAGGACCGGGAGGTTCACGGAGTGGTAGAGCCTGGATGGTGAAGCAGGGCTGTCAGAATGTGCAGCGCTCGCGGCCCTGACTCTGGAGGGAGCGTCGGCTCCTGGATGTGCCCATTCAGGGCCTCTCCTCAACGAGCCCCGGGCGGCTCTGATCGCCACACCTCCCCCTGCCAAGAGAGCTGGGAAAGAACCAACCAATGGCCCAGGCTGGCAGAGGGTTCGAGGACCTGGAGAAAAAAGGGTTTTGTTCTCCACCCCCTGAAGACTGGCAGAAGTTGGCCTGCCCAGCCACGCTGCCTTTCTCTTCACTCTCTCTAAGAGCAAAAAGTTTTCTCTTCCTGCCAAGACCCGATGGCAGCCCGGTGGGTCTTTTGGTGGCCCCTCCAAGGGCCTGGCTCCCATGCCTCACATCCTTTTGATGGCGTTGCTGGTGATGGGCAGCTGTGGTGGTCCCTGCCAAGACCTGGGGACCTGGCCTCCCTGAGAATGTGCATCTGCTGCCGTGTCTGGATCTAATTGCCATGCTGGAAGGAACTCTCCGAGCCCGTGCCCTGCGCCAGCCAGCCCTCTGGGATTGGCGTGGGGGCAGGGGCCAGGGAGAGCTGGCCAGCCTGGGTTGATGCGGAAATGTCAATGGCTTTTCCCTACAAAGAGTCCCATTGGCAGCCTGCCTGTCACACGCTCTCTCCCAGGCCTCTCAGCTCCTCAAAAACACCCAGTCTGAAAGGTCCGCTGGGAGGCTGCAGGCCGCTTCCAGTGCTGGGTGCCTGCTCCGTAGTCCCAGGCTGCTGGCTGAGGGAGGGGGCCCCGCTGGAGGCGAGTGCTCAGGCCCGGGGGCTGCCCACTGCTGACTGCTCTGACCAGATTTCTTCCCAGGAGAGCCAGTATCCCACCCAGGCCAGGATTTACTCTTTAGGCCCTTAGACCCTGTGCTTCCGGGCAAGGCACCCAGCAACTGTGTCCCTGAACAAACAGCAAGTGGGCGGTTTCGCTGGGCCCCATCCTCCCAGCTGTGAAATGGGCACAGTCAGGAGATTTGATGCAGGCGAGGGAGCCCATATGAACAAGGAGAGAGGATGGCTTTGTGTTGGCTGGGATCCACACTCGCTCCCTGGGAGAAGCAGGGCCCTAAACCTGGCACTGGGGAGACATGGTCCAGGACATCCTCAGCAATGGGCCTGTCCTTTGGGGGATGACAAGGATGGGCATCCAGTGTTTGGGACGTAGGACCTGCATCCTGAGAACGGAGCAGCATGGTGAGAGACAGCCCCCCTCGAAGCAGGCTGCTGGCAGTGTGGAGACAATGCGGTCCGGAGAGTCCAATAGCAGCAGCAGGGAAAACGGCCAGGGTGCTCAGAGTGGGCAAGAAGGCGGTCGATTCTCCTGGCGGAGGCCAGTGCTGTAACCATGCATGAATTCTTTGGGAGGGGCTGGGGAAGCCACTTGGGGGGCTGTCACCCCAAGGACACAGGAGCCAGGCACCAGGTGCTAACTCGGAAGGGAGGGCCTTGGGAGACCCCCTCCCCCCACGTTCATCAGGGAGTTCGGCCACAAGTGGGCATCCACTTGCGGCTTCAAGGAGGAAGTGAGTTTTCCGGTCCTGCAGAGATCCCGGGCCTGAAGCTGGAAGGCCTTATGGAGAGAGGCTTGGGGTGTGTGGAGCACTACCAGCCGTTTATACGTCTCTGAGAGCCTCCGTGCCGTTTGTTAGAATGTGTCCCGGGGCTCTTATCAGCCCTGGATGAGCTTACCTCCCTGCTGGGCTTCCATCTCCTTATGGTCCCCTTTATGTCCCTTTGGTATTCAGCACCAGGCCTGGCAGAGACTAACTGCTCCGTCCAAGGATGGGGAATTTCGTGAATCATCTGTAACTTTCCAGGGCCACTTTGCAAGCCGTGGTTAAGTCATCTGGATCAACTGTGGCTTGTAATTTGAGGTGTCCGGCTGATTTTCTCTATCCCTCCCCACCTTGGTCCCTTCCCCTCCCATCCCAGTAGAAAAAAGGTTTTCAGCACAATAATGCAGCAAAGTCAAGTCAGCAGAGTGGATGAGAAAGGGCCACCAGTGCTGCTCTCACCTTGATGAATCTGAAAGGGATAAGCCCCCTGGAGCCCCCCCCCCCCCCCCCCCCGCCCTGTCCCCTCCCACCCTCCCAGGAGGGAACAGGGAACAAGATCCCAGGGCTCCGGACCACACAGGGCAGCTGCCAGGGTGGAGCCAGGCTTGCGGGGAGGGTGGGGAGGAGGGAAGAGAAAAGGAAGGGAGACCAGAGAGAAAAGGGCCACCCGGGTCTCTTTCTAAGTCTGCCATTATGGGAAAAGTCAGGTTTGCAATATCCTCTGAAACTCATGATTGACTATTCAGATTTTTTCTCAGGTAAGGGACTTTATCTGCCATACCTTCTTGAGTATTGTAACCGGAGGGTAAAGTGCCGAGCGTGTGGCTAAGATTCCATCTGTGGAAGAAAACTAGAGAGGTGAACGGTCTGCTCCCTCGGGTTCGGGTGGTGACTTGGGCAAGGAAATAGGACACAGAGGGAAGCGGCTGGCAGACCCTGTCTCCTCGAAAGGGGGGCAGATTCTAAGTTCAGCAAGAGCTTGAGAACACGATGCTTCTGTGGCATTTATTGAGCACCCACTGCATGCCAGGCACTGTGATCACAAAGGTGGAAAAGACCGTCACGTCTCTCAAGAAATGAACCGTCTTGTGGGTAAAGAGAGGACGTGGGAACAAAACAAATTTTTGCTCCCATGTACCTGGCCCTGCGCAGGTCACAGCTATTTCTTTTAACATCATCCTTCTGAGAATCAGGAGAACCAGAGGAAAGGAAAGGATCTTGCTCAGGGTTCCCCCTTCGTGGGCCCGTGAAGCTTCGTTCGCCCGCTTCGTGGGCGTGAGACCCGTGCAGTCTCCCAGGGCCCCTCGCTTAGGAGGACCCGTGTGTGGTTTAGAGCTCTGCTGTTGTCATCTTGAAATTCTTAATAGTTTTTGAACAAAGAGCCTTGCATTCTCCTCTTGCACTGGGCCCCACACATTATGCAGCCAGTCCTGATCGCCCCACTAGGAAGATGGCAGAGCCAGTTTCAACCCCAGTTTGGAGGACCCAGAACTCCGTGGTCTTCTTGCGTCCTAACGTTGCCTTGCAGCTAGTAGGCATTCAAAACCTCAGTTCCCTCCTGCTCCTTGTTCTCCTGCAAGTGTCCGGGCAGAGATGGGGGTGGGCATCCTGGCAGAGCTGGGCAGGCGGAAACACACAGATCCGGCCTTCTCCCAGGGAGTGCCCCCATCTTCACTGCCTGGGCTGCCTCCCCAGAGCTGCCGAGGATCCCAGGATTCTTCTGTATGGATCAGCTCACTCCTGGGAGCTGTACTTCCACCTGCCTGGATCCCTCACCTCTCAACTTTACGTTCCCAAGCACAAAGGTCACCAGAAGAATGACAGCGGCAGGGGAGGAGGAGGGCCAGCCTCCGCTAAGAACTCATTGAGCCTTTACAAGTGGCGACTTCAAAGCGCCAGCCGGCCTTTGCGTGTGGAGCCGAGAGCAGCTGTGAAGGAGCCTGGGCTGGCTGGGCCCCTTTCTTCTTCCTGCCAGGCCCAAGCTGCCGGGGGCGGGGTGGGGTTTAGCACTAACTCGGTATCAAGGAGGCAGCCTCGCAAACTGTAGGGCCTCAGGAACACTGTCCTGTCCTCCCCAAGGGTTAGGCGGTCCCATCCCTGAGAAGGAACGTCTGCCCTTTGGAAACGCAGGGGTATCTGACTCAGCCATGACGAGCTGCATCATTGGAAAATGAAGAGGCTTTTCTGCAAGTCGCCTTGCAGATGAGACTTGGAAGGGGTCTGCACTTGGTGTGCCGATGCTCCCCCAGCCAAAGGCCACAGCACTGTCTGGCAGGAGTCCCCAGGGCATTAATTAACGTTCCAGATTCTAGAAAGACAAGTAGACTCTAGAATCTAAATTCCATAAAGACAAACAGCTTAGATCTCTGGATGTGCTGGGGAAGAAGTGGATTCTGGATCAAGCCCGTGTCCCAGGGAGCTCCTCTGCGGAGGTTACAGGACAGTTGGAGAAGGAGGACAAGAGGGGAGCAAGGCTAGGAACTGGGACACCCCCAAGGGTCCTGTGAGAAAGGCTTCATGTCTTGGGCTCAAGAGGGTGGCACTGCTAGGTGAGGGTTTAGGGGCTCCAGGAGGAAAAAAACCTTTCCTCTATCCTCTTATATCCAGTTCCTGGGGCCTGTGAATTAAACCAACAAAAGACAGATTAACAAGAGAAAAGAGTTTATTTACACAAAGGAGTGCTCAATGATGAGTAACTCAAAGGGGAGTTAGAATTAGGGGCTTGTATACTAACTCAGTAGGGGAAAGGGAAGAGGGAGGAAAGGTTCCTATAGGAAGAATAGGTTTCTTTAGGAGGACAAAGGGGACGTAAGAATGCTTGTGATGTTTGTCTATAAAGGTATAAGTGGTCTTTCTGTCTCCTTCAGGGCCATAAATCTCCTCCAGAGAGGGGATTTTTGGTAGATTTACTCTAGGTCTCTTTCCTGGCAGCAGACCTGTTCCAAAGAGGGAATTTATGGAAATCCTCATTTCTTAGAAGTTTCTGCTTTTAGTTAGATAAGGAAGCTCCCAGAAGGCTTCTTTCCACATCTGTTGAATCTCAAATGTCTTCAGCTTAAAATATTCTTTATACCAACTCTGGGGTTCAGAGTGGGTCCTCATCCCACGCAGCTTGGCAATGGTTCAATAAATATTTTTGAATGAACACAGTAGGGGTTAGGCAGGGAGGCTGGTTGTCTGATGGCCAAGCGTGTGGCACAGGGATCAGTTGAAGTCCAAATTCCCCTTTCTGATGAGGAGGTTGCCCCACACAGCCAAGCTGGACCCTCTCTGGGCTCAGTGGAGTATTTGGAATGTGGCAAAATCTGGGCTGACCAACTTGTTCACCAGGCAACTTTGCAAAAGTTTGTCTGACATCTGCAGGATGCACAAGTTGAGATCTAAGAGGCTTCGAGGCTGGAGCTACAGAGCAGGAGGTTTGGAGCAAGAAGACAGAAAGTTTGAGTCTGCTGCTCAGTGCATTGAAAGGATGGACTGTTTCTTGGAAGAAATGGGAAAATGAACATCTGACGAGTTCTCCTGGGGCTGCTGGCTTGAAAAGGAGGGCAGCCAGTAGGAGAAAGACGACAACCAGCTCCCAGAAACGTCAGGGGTGTTTGCACGAAAAAGGTCCCCAGACCCTTAAAGAGAGCTCCTTCCAGCTGGGGGACGGGAAGAGGGGAGCAATCAGAGAGGCTGGCTGGTGGGTGGTGGTGGCGGGCGTCGTCAGCCAGTGACAAGTCCTCCTGGGCCTGTGGCTGGCTGACCACCCCTCCACCCTGCCCAGACTGGGACTCTTGCTCTCGCCCTCCCTGGGTTTGATTTCCAAGAAGGGACTTGATGTTCTTCCGGAAATGGCCTTGCTCTGGACTCAGGCTGAGATGGCTTGTCCAGATGTTCAGCTGGCCCAGCTTTTCAAGGCTTCGAGCACAGCCCTCAAAAAATAGATCTTCCTAAGGCATTTCCTCCACGTTCACGTCCTTTCTACTCTGCAGACCAGACACCCAGCCCAGGTGTGGGCCTGTGTCTTTCCACAGCAGATGCAGGCTTCTAGAACCCCTCTGGGCCAGTGAGGCCACTGGCCTCCTGGGAAGGAGAGAAGGAGACTCACTCTGCGTGAAGAAAATAAATGTGTCTGACTAGCAGCTTAGCAAAGGCCACTAGGCAGGTGAGATGGGAAGCTGGGGCTCATGAAGGTCCCGGGTCTAAATCTTTCTGGATGACACCCTGCCGCCTGTCTCAGAGGAGCAGCTGAACCGGGCGAGAAGGCACGTCAGGGCACCCTGCAGCTGTGAACAGGAGACCTGGGCTGGCTTCAGAGAGGGGGAGGTCAGGGTGGAGGGAGCCGCCAGAGAAATCAGTGAGGACAGCGGTCACAGAAGCCCCACCCCGTGTAGGAAAGTCACATAAAGGAGCCTCAGACTCTGGCCCAGCCTTTCGGTTGCAATGAGAAAACACTTTTACATTTTTAAACTGAAAGCATATTTATCCCCCAGCGCCGGTCCCCGGCCCTTGGCCTCTGGCTTGGAAACAAAAGGGGGTTGTTTGGTCCCTGGGCTGGGCTGTTTGCTCACAGATCATGATGTGTGCTCGGAGCCTCTGGTTTGGGAAGGAGGGTGTGCATCTGGAGGGTGTGAGCGTGGGGCTGCCGTGCCGTTCTGCTCAAGCCGTGTGATGCTGTGTTCAGGGAAGCGGGACAGTGGAAGAGGAGGGGCTGGACCAGACAACCTCAGCCCTCCTCTCCACCTTCATGAGGTTGGGCAGTTTTCACAAATAATGGCAAGCCAGCATCTTGGACACACGGCAGACCTCAGAGATTGCCTGTCCCCATGGTCCCTCTCGCATACTGTCCTCCTTTGCTTAAATTTCTCCAGTCACAGGGAGCCCCTGCCCTCGACAGTCCATCCCCCACTGCATACACAGCCGCAGTCAATGGGGAGCACCTCCTTCACCTGCATAAGTCCGCTTTGCTATCACCTGCACAGCCTGGTTCTGGTGCTGCCCAATGGGGACAGTCACTTCATTCATTCCGCAAATATTTTAAGAGTGCTTCCTTTGTACCAGGCTCTGTGCCTGGTCCTGGAGGTAGGGAGCTCACCTGGCGTGGATGAGATAGATGGGTAACAGCCAATTTATTTCACTAAGAGTCACCACCATGCACTGTGCTGCTCAGGCCGGAAGCTGGGTGTCATCCTTGATTCCTCTCTTGCCTAACCCCACACACCCCATCCGCCTGCAAGTCTTGTTGGCTCAACTTCCAAAATAGTTCCAGGATTCACCCTCTTCTTTTCAACTCCACTCCTTTCACCCTGGCCCGAGCAACCATCGTCTCCTGGACCACTGCCCCAGCCTCCTAAGCGGTCTCTGGGCTCCGCTCTTGTCTCCCTGTATGTAGTCCATTCTCCACATAGCCGCCAGACTCATCTTTTAAAAATAATGGCACCCTTCCCCCTGAAGTCTTTCAATAGGATTTTTTTTAATGTAAACTTTTCACGAAGTGTGACTTCTATTGCCCCATTTTACAAATAAGGAAACTGAGGCTCAGAGAGAGATTGAAGGATGTCTTACTCTGTTCCAGCTGCTATAACAAAATACTGGAGACTGGGTATCTTATAAAAAGCAGACACTTCTTACAGTTTTTGAGGCTGGGAAGTTTAAGATCAAGGTGCCAACAGGTTCAGTGTTTAGCGAGGGCCTGACTTTGGGTTCAGAGATGGCACCTGCTGGCTGTGTCCCTGACATGGTGAAGGGGCCAGGGAGCTCCTGGCCTCTTTTATGAGAGTGCTAACCCCATTCCTGAGGGCTCCACCCTCATGATCAAAGCGCCTCTCAAAGGCCTCCCCTCCTACTACCATCACTTTGGGTGTTAGGTTTCAACACATGAATGTGGGGGGTGGGGCGCACAGACATTCAGTCCAAAGCAAAGAGCTTGCCCAAGGTCCCCCACTTGGCATGCGGCAGGACCAGGACTCAAATTCAGGCTGATGGGGCCCTTCCAAGGCTGGCCCCTGTCTCACTCTGCACCCTCTTTGGGTTCGGCTCCCCTCTCCTCTTGTCGGTCCAGCTGTTTGGGCCCTCGTTCTCTCCGTTAATCAGCCAGGCTTGTGCCTTTCCCAAGATCCCCTTTTTTTATTTTAAATTTTAGAATACTTTTATAATTCTAGAAAAGTTGCAAAGATGGTTCAGAGAGCCCCTGTATGTCCCTCCGAGAAACCAACGTTGGCACCTCATTCTGAACTAACCTCTGTATTTTATCTGGATTCCACCAGCTTATCCACTAACGTCATTTGGTCCCACGGTGGCATCCGGGAGTCCACATTACACTGATCATCATGTCTCAGTCTCAGAGGCCTGTGACAATGTCTCAGACTTGCTTTGACTGTTTTGGGGATTGTTGGTCTAGTGCTTTGCAGAGTGCCCCTCAGTGTGGGTTCGCCTGATATTTTTCTGGTGGTTCGACTGGCTTAATGGGTTCTCGGAAGGAGGCTGCAGAATGAGGTGCACTTCTCATCATACCAGGGTCAAATCAACATGCTCATCACTGATGCAGTTCACCTTGAGCACCTGGTCAAAGGAGCAGGTACCTTTCCCGAAATATTTCTCCTCTGAAAAGTTACTTCTCTTCCCATCTTTTCCATACTCTACTCTTAGGAAACAAGTCACTGAGCACAGTCCGTGCTCAAAGTGAGGAGAGGGCCAGTGAGCTCCAGCTCCCGGAGGAGGAGGAGCTGCATAACCCATTTCTGCAATTCTTCTGTAAGGAAGACTTGTCTGTTCTACTTGTTTACTTATTCAGTTATTTATTTGCACCACTATGGACTCAACGGGTATTTATTTCATTCTTTGGGTTATAGTCCAATACCACGTTAGTTACTTCGTTGCTTACATTGTTCCAGTTTTGGTGTTTGGGAGCTTTTTCAATTTAGCTCCTTTGTCCCTTTCACATGCCCTCATCCTTTTGTTTTTTAAAGTACTTTCTGGATGCTCCGGGCTCATCGTGTGTTCTCTCTGCTCTAGCCCTAGAACCAGCCATTCCTCCAAAGAACACTGATTCCTTTTATTGGAAGAATATACTAGATACCAAGGTCTGAGCATTGTGTGTCGCTGCTCCTAGGCCCTTTCAGCAGCCAGAGCTAGAAAACGCACGAGTGTTTGAACCTGTGTATATACGCATATACGCGTATATCCTCGTGGATACACACATATCTATAATGATTTCTGTCCCTATCCGGCCTTATGGAAAGTAAACTAAACGTGAATTCATACTGACGTCTCTGACTAATCCAGCCGTGGGGTCCATTCCAGCCTCCCTCCTTCTATCTGTGAGTGGGGCTCCTGACTCCTACCATCCAGCATCCATTTCCTGACTTGTTGAACCCCAGGAAACATGCACAGCAGTTTCAGGATTGTTAACCCATATCCTTGTGAGAAACAACTTCACTGACTCTGGGGTTCAGTTCTTTTTTGTCCTGAGCCTTCTGGTTTCCAGTCAAAACACTGTTTTCCAAAGTTATTTAGGTCAGTTCCTCTCCACTCCCCCGCCCCGCCAACTATTTGCAGTGAAGTTATGCCATACATTTGCAACACATTTGGATTCTTTTGTCACAGTCTGGGGTCTCCCAACATCCTGGTTGATTTTAAAAAAATTTGCATATGTTGAAGTTCACTCTTTGTGCTGTAAGGTTCTAAGGATCTGGCAGCTGCATAGCCTTAGGCATCTACCACCCCAGTATCATCAGGGATAATCCCCTCACCCAGGAATTCCCAATGATTCCCTATGCTTCCCCTTTGCCGTCTGCCACTTCCCCTTCCTCAAATGCCTGTCACCTACTCATCTATTTTTTGCCCCTATAGTTTTGCTTTCCCTGGAATGTTAGGTGAGTGAAATCATACAGTGTGTAGCCTTTTTGGCATTTAAGATTCATCCATGTTGTGTGAACGCGTAGCTCAGTCCTTTTTGTCACAGACCAGTATTCCACTGGACGGTTGTGCCACCGTTTGTCCATTCACCTACTGAAGGACATCTCGGTTCCTTCCAGTTTTTGATGCCTATGTACGAAGCTGCTGTAAACATTTGTGTACAGGTTTTCATGTTAACATTAGTTTTCGTTCACTTGGGTAAACACCTAGCAGTGAAAGTGCTTCTGGGTCATATGGCAAGTCTACGTTTAACTTTGTAAAGAAACCGCCAAACTGTGTTCCCCAGGGGCTGAACCATTTTGCATTTTCACAAGCGATGAATGAGAGTTCTCGCTGTTTTGCATTGTTGTCAGCATTTGGTATGGTCCAGCTTTCTGGATTTCAGCCATTCCAGCGGGTATGCAGTGATGTTTAACAGTTGTTTGCATTTTTGTTTCCCTAATGAAAAATTATGTTGAACATCCCTTCACAAGCTTATTTGCCATCCATTTATCTACTTTGTCTGTTTAGAAGTTTTGCCCATTTTAAAAACTGGGTTGTGTGTGTTTTTTTATTTTTGAGTTTTAAGAGTTCTTTCTTTATTCTGGATACATATTCTTTATTAGACGTGCGATTTGCGTATATTTTCTCCCAGTCTGTGGCTTGTCTTTTAATTCTCTTAACAATGTCTCTCACAGAGCAAACAGTTTACTTTGGATCAAGCCCAACTGACATCACTTTTTCTTTCATGGACCCTGCTTTTCGTATTATTTTTAAAACTCATCACCAAACCAAAGATCACGCAGTTTTTCTTCGAGAAGTTTTACAGTTTGGTGTTTTACGGTTAGGTCTGCCATCCATTTGAGTTAAATTTTGTATAAGGCACAAAGTTTGTGCTTGCTTTCATTCTTTGGCATACAGACACCAATTATGCCAGCACCGCTTGTTAGAAAGACTCTCTCTTTCCATTGTATTGCCATGGTACCTTTGTCAAAGTTCAGTTGATTACATTGATGTGGGTCCACTTCTGAGCTCTATGTTCTCTTCCTTTCTCAGAACTTTTGCTTCCTCAGATCCTTGTAAGGCTGGCTTCTTATCATTCAGGGTCTCAGCATCAACATTCCTTTTCAAAGAGCTCTTTCCTTGTCAGCCTACCTAAATCAGTCTCCCTTCCCTCCTCCTTGCCTATGTCATATCATCCTGTTGTGTTGTCTTTGTAGCACTTACTAAGATCTGAAGTTACCTTCTTTTTCTTTTTTTTAAAAAATTGAGGGGCTGGCCCCGTGGCTAAGTGGTTAAGTTAGCGCGCTCCACGGCAGGCAGTCCAGTGTTTCATTGGTTCGAATCCTGGGTGCAGACGTGGCACTGCTCATCAAACCACGCTGAGGCAGCGTCCCACATGCCACAACTAGAAGGACCCACAACGAAGAATATACAACTATGTACTGGAGAGCTTTGGGGAGAAAAAGGAAAAATAAAATAAAAAAAAAAGAAAGAGCTAATATCAGAAAAAGATAATTCTAAAAAAAATAAAATAAAAATTGAGGTACAACTGACATACAACATTATATTGATTGCCTTGTTTTCTTCTGTACATAAGGCCCTTGTGACCTCACTGGTCCCGTGCACAGCTGTTCCCTTAGTGCCTAGAAGGGTGCTTGGCTCAAATAATGTTGGTAGAAAAAAAAAATGACAGTTCAATTCTCTCTTTTTTTAATTAATTAATTTTGTATTGTGGCAAACCCCAAAATTTACCATCTTAACCATTTTTGAGTATGCAGTTCAGTAGTGTCAAGTATATTTACATTGTTGTGAAACAGATCTCCGGAGCTCTTTCATCTTGCGGAAGGGAAACTCTATACCCATGAAGAAACAGCTCCCCTTTTACGCTCCCCCTAGGCCCTGGGGGCCCCATTCCATTTTTCATTTCTATGAATTTGACTATAGATACCTCACATAAGTGGAATCATGGAATCGTACGGTATTTGTCCTTTTGCGACTCAATTCTCTTCCAATTTTTGTTTTCATACAGACACACATCTAAGTGTGAGGCGTCCCGTAGGTGTGTTATTGACGACTGTGCAGCCTTTGGACAGACATTGGACTTTGCCCATTCATGTTCTTTCACATGCAAATTCCCACATCCTTTTCTCTTGGAACTATACAATATCTGTCATAACAAGTTTGTTTAGCTCTCTACCTCTGGGCATTTTGGACGACTATCAGTTTTTCAAAACCATAAACAGTGGTGCTCTGTGCATCTTTGTACATTACTTTTTATCTGGATAATTTCTTCTTGGTGAATTTGCCCAGGGCAGAATACCAGGTCAAGTTTTGTAGTCTTGCTACAGCCAGACTTCAATCCAGAGAGAATGAATCAACTGGTGGTTCCACCAATTCGATGGAAATGTATTTATTTCCCCCACAGCCCCGTCAACTTCGGGTTTTGTCAATTGAATTAATTTTTGTTAAGTTTCTGGAAGACAGAGTATGTTCTCTGATTGTGTAGGGGCGTCACTAACTAAAAAATAAAGGCATATCTGGTTTCCTGTCATTTATGTGAACAAAAATCTGAAGTTTTTAAGTGGACTCTCTGTTAACGACGATCATGGTATGATATTGTTGTTGAAAAATCCAAACAAATCTTGTAATTCTGTGATGCTCTAGTACTGGGTAAGAAAAGTGTGCAGGCCAAGGAGATACCATCCCACTGATCTCTACAAGGGTCAGATCATACAAGAAAATGCCCTCCCTTTCTACCACTCTCTCACCTGTTAAAACTCCCTATCAGCTCCGGGTCCCAAGGCTTAGGTCTTTTGTTTCTCTCGTCAGTGAGTCTAGCCAGCGGTTTCTCTTACCACTTGCACATTAGCCTTATATGGGGAGGTTTAAAAAATATAGATTCCCACACTCCACCCCAAGGATTCCGATTTGTTTGCTTTGCAATGGGGCCTGGTTAGATGTATTTTTAAAAATCTTCTGCAGTGATGCTAACGTGCAGCTGGGGTTTCCAGCCACAGTGCTCACCCCATTAGTGCTCAATAAATGATTGTTGAATGACTCAATGATTGAATACGACTTGTGCCAGGAAGCTGGTGAGGGCAGTCAGGAACTTCTATTCTGTAGAAGTAAGTGGCATTAACCAGCAAGGACACTATGTTCACAGCCCTCTCTGTCTGCCACCTGAGATGGATTTTTGAAGTCATATTTCTTTTTTATTGAAATATAACTCACATAATGTAAAATTCACCCTTTTAAAATGTACAGTTCAGTGGTTTTTAGAATACTCACAAGTTGTGCAATTATTACCGCTAACTAATTTAGAATGTCTTCATCACCCCCCAAAATCCTGCACCCAAGAGAAGTCACTCCTCATTTTCCTCTCACCCGAGCCCCTGGCAACCCCTCATTGACTTACTGTCTCTATGGATTTGCTTCTTCTGGACATTTCATAGAAATGGAATCATACAGTGGCTGGCTTCTTTCACTTCGCACGATGTTTTCAAGGTTCATCCACGTTGCAGCAAGCGTAGGAGCTTCATTCATTTTCATGGCTGAACTTGGTTTATCCGTTCATCAGTTGATGGACATTTGGTTAGTTTCCAGTTGTTGACTATTAATGATGCTGTAATGAACATTCACGTCTAAGTTTTTGTATGAACATACGTTTTCAGTTCTCTTGGGTATGTATCTAGGAGAAGAATTGCTGGGTCCTATGATAACCCTATATTTAACTTTTTTGAGGAACTGCCAAACTATTTTCCATAGTGGCTGCACCATTTTACGATTCCATCAGTAATGCACGAGGGTTCCAATTTCTCTGTATCCGCATTGACATTTCTTATTACCTTTTTGATTTTAGCCATCCTAGCAGGTGTGTGAAATAGCATCCCATGTGGTTTTGATTTTGATTGTCCTGATGACTAATGTTGACCATCTTCTCACGTGCTTATTGGCCATTTGTGTATCTTCTTTGGACAAATATCTATTCAAATTCTTTGCCCACTTTAAAACTGAGTTGTCCTTCTGTTGTTATGAGCCATTTATATATTCTAGATATTAGATCCTTATCTAATACTTACAAATATTTCCCCCCATTTTGTGGGTTGTCTTTTCACCTTTTTGATAGTGTCCTTTGAAAAGTTTAAAATTTTGATGCAGTTCAATTGGTCTATTTTTTCCTTTGGTTGCTTGTGTCTTAGGTGTCATATCTCAGAAACTATTGCCTGGTCCAAGGCCGTGAAGATTTATGCCTATTTTCCCCGAAGAGCTTTACAGTTTTAGCTCTTACATTTAGGTACTTGATCTATTTTGAGTTAATTTTTGTATAAAGTGTGATGCGGGAGTCCAATTTTATTCTTTTGTGGCTATTCTGAAAGTCCAGCACAGTTTGTTGAAAAGACTATTCTTTCTCCATCGAATTGTCTGGGCACTCTTGTTGAAAATCAATTGACCATAGATGCATGGGATTTATTTCTGGGCCCTCAATTCTATTCCATGGATCTCTATGTCTAGCCTTATGCTAGTCCCACACAGTCTTGATTACTGTAGCTTTGTAGTAAGTTTTGAAATTGGAAAGTATGTCTTCCAATTTTGTTCTTTTTTTCCCCCCAAAGATTGTTCTGACTATTTTGGGTCCCTTACATTCTTATATGAATCCTAGGATCAGCTTGTCAATTTCTGCAAAAATGACAGCTGTCTTTTTGACAAGGATTGTGTTGAACTTGTATATCAATTTGGGGAGTATTGCCATCTCAACAATATAAGTCTTTCGATCCATGAACAAGATATCTTTCCATTTATTTAGGTCTTCCTTACTTTCTATGTTTTATAGTGTTCCGTTTACAAGTCTTGCACTGCTTTGGTTAAATTTATTCTTAAGTATTTTATTTTTTGATGTGACTGTAAATGGAGTTGTTTATTTAATTACATTTTTGTATTCATTTCTAGTGTAAGAAACGCAAGTGATTTTTGTATATTGATCTTTTATCCTGCAACCTTGCTGAACTTGTTTATTAGCTTTAGTAGATTTTCTGTGTGTGTGGATTCTTTAGGGTTTTCTATACACAGTATAAGATTGTATCATCTGTGAATAGAGATACAGATAATGTTACTTCTTCCTTTTCAACTTGGATGTCTTTATTTCTTGCCTGATTGTCCTGGCTAGGCCCTCCACTGCCGTGTGGAATAGAAGGGGTGAGAGCTCACATCCTTGTCTCGTTCCTGATCTTAGGGGAAACATGCAGTCTTTCACCACTAAGTATGATGTTAGCTGTGGGTTTTTCATAGACAGTCCTTATCGGGTGATGAGGCTCCCTTTTACTCCTAGTTTGTTGATGGTTTTATCATGAACGGGTGTTGGGTTTTATCAAGTGATTTTTCTGTGACTATCGAGTTAATCATACGTGGTTTTTTCCTTCTGAACAGTTTTAAGAAGGGCCTCCTGCCAGTAGTAAATTGGTCCCAACGAGGTCTCAAAATAGCTCGTAGGGGAGATGACTGGCTGTTCTTTTTTTTGGCTAGTCTGATTGGAACACTATTATTAAAATTATTTACTTGTAGGGCCGGCCTAGTGGCGCAGTGGTTAAGTTCCTAGGTTCTGCTTTGGCCACCCGGGGTTAGCCGGTTTGGACCCCGGTTTCGGACCTACGCACCCCTTGATAAGTCATGCTGTGGCAGGCGTCCAACATATAAAGTAGAGGAAGATGGGCACGGATGTTAGCTCAGGGCCAGTCTTCCTCAGCAAAAAAGAGGAGGATTGGTGGCAGATGTCAGCTCAGGGCTAATCTTCCCCCCCCCCCAAAAGTTATTTACTTGTAAATAGGTAATACTTGCACACGATAAAAAAGAATCATTTAGTAAAAAGTCAGCTGTGACAAGTGAATCTCGTTCCTCTTAGGCAACCACTATGCTTATCCCTTGGATATCATCCATCTGTAGCTGCTTTTTTTCTACTCGGGCCCAGCGGGAGAGTTGGCACAGAGCCGTTATGGCCTGCAAATTCTAAAATACTTCCTCTCTGGCCCTTTACAGAAAAAGTGTGCTGATTCCTTTTTCAAGTCTCTTACCATTTCAAAGGATGCTGCTATGCCATCTTGGCACACGTCATTTTACACAGGTGAGTTGCTGTAGAATGACTTGTATAAGTGGAACTGCTAGGTCTCATCGTCTCGGCATTTGTCATTCTGATAGGTACTGCCAAGTAGCACGGCGAAGTTGAGCCAATTCACACTTCCTCCAACAAGGCAGGCTAGGGCCTGTTCCCCACAGCCTGGCGCTAACCGTGCGCTAATAATTTCATGCTTGCCAAACTCATAAGTGAAACATGGCACTCATTGTACTTTTAATTTGCATTTTCCTTATGAATAAGGTCGAGCATCTTTTCTTAAGGCTAAAATTAAACAACAAGAAACCAACTCCTTCTGTGCCCTTTCCTGCCCAGGCGAACCAGGACTCTGGGCCTGGTCGCCGGCACCACACAGGATGCGGGGCGTGGCCGGGGCGGAGGCGGGGGCTGCGGACCCCTTGGTCCCCCTTCCCTCCCGGGCCGCGGAGCCCCGCCCCGAGCCCGCCTCCGATCGGCCTGGGCTGAGCCGGCGGCCCGGTGGGCGGGGCGGCGCCGCCCGATTTATCTGCGTCCGGGCGGCTGAGGGCGAGCCCGCGTGTCCCTGCCGAGCCCCGCGCTGGTCCCTCCGCAGCATGTCCGGCCCCCGCCTGCTGGCCGCGCTCTGCGGCGCGCTCCTGGGCGCCTCGGGCCTCTTCGCCGCCTCGGGTGAGTGCACCGCCCGCGCCCGCGCCCGCGCCCTCCTCCCCGCGCGCGCTCGGATGTCCGCCGCGCGCCTCCCTCCACCTCTGCTGTTTACAAACTTGGGCGAAGCGCCGGGGCCGTGCGGAGGGGCGACCTCCCCGACCCGGGGCGGGGATGCGCGCGGCCTCCGCTGCTGTCTCCGCGCCTGGGGCTCTTAGCCGGTCCTACGGGCTGGAGCGTTTGGGCGGCGACTTGGGACACCGGTGACAGCCCCGCCGCCCCCCCCAGGAATGGGGCTTACGCATAACAAAGGAATCCGCTGTGTCGGGCCTCTCTTTGCCCATCTGTAAAATGAGGCCATTGAAGTGCGTGCCTCGCGCGCGCCTTCCACCTAGAAGTTTCTGGGACTCTTGTATTGATGAGGGTTCTGCAGCAAACTTTGTCTGGCAAGTCCCTCCCCAGCCCTGGCGGCCGGTCGGTTCATTGGAGTTTTGCGCCCCTGCTCGTAGATGTTCCGGCAGCTAAGCCGGGGTTGGGGGTGGGGACACGGATGGACGGACTGGGGGCTGGGGAGTCGGAATGGACGGGGCTCTAGGTGGGGCCCAGGAGGGGCATAGAGTCTAGGGAGGGGCTTAGAAAAAGGGCTGCTTCCTGCGGTGGCGGCTCCGACTCCCCCCCCGCGGCCTTGGCCTGCTGCTGTATCTTCCTTGGTCCTCCTCCCCCGGCTAAGAGGCCTCCGCCCTCCAGCAGGCGGTCATGGGGACGCCCGTCCCCTGCGCCGGGGGCCACGCAGTCCCCTCCAGGGCTGGGAAAAGGATGCCCCCTGTCTGTGTGTGTAGGGGGGGATATCAAGGACTCTCCAGGCGCCCCTTCCATCCTTGTCTGGTAGAAATAGGATTGACTGGAGCAAGGGGAGGGGTCCCAGCTGAGCCCTGGCTCTGCCATCCGGTGACAGCCTGACCCCCAGGCCTGCAGCGGAAGCCTTAAGGGCACTCCAGGCTTCCACGCTCTTGGGAGCTGGTGGCTCTCCCCAGCGACCCTGAGAGACGGCTGGGTCTCTGATGTCCCTTTCCACTCCTCTCTGTCCCCACAGCTGCGCTCTGGCACAGCACCCCTGGGGAGATCCCCCAGAGGGCAGGACCTGACATCCGGCAGGTGGTTTAGCTCAGGTTGATCTGGCTCCTCCTGGAAGAGGGAAGCATCTCGGCTGCTGTGCGCAGGTGTGTCAGTGCAAGACCTGCCTGGTGGGAGGCGCCTCTCACTTTCCCTTTTTCCCACTGGACGGCGTTGCCCCGGAGCATACAGGGAGGGACCGCTTTGCCCCGGAGCCATATAGGGAGGGGACGCGGTTGGGACTGGAAAGAAGAGGAGCTGGATCTTTTTGGGACCGGAGCCCAGGACTCTGGCCATCCCCAAGCCTCTGTCGGTGGCGCTGCCCGCCACCTGCCAGGTCAGGGGAGGGGATTAACCTGCTATTTAAAGCCAGTGACTAATAGCTTGTCGGGAGTGGCCTTGAGCTCCTGAGGCCGGCCCCCAGATGGAACTCTGAGGGCTGCATCGCTCGTTAACGGTGTCCCCTTCCGTGGAGCCCTGGCCCTGCTCTCGGGGGCTTTGGGATTTCAGGGGGACCCTCCAGCCTGGGATGGTGTGACTCTGCGAGGAGGGAAAAAGATGTCTCACGTCTTACCCCCCATGTTGGGGTGGGGCATGGGATCTGGGGCAGCCCTTCTGGGATGCTAAGGTGGGCTGGAAGACCCTCCCTCTGCAGGCCTGCTTGACGTAGTGGGCAGCACTTTGCCAGAGTCAAGGGACTGGGGACAGGTTAATATGCACATCCGGCACCCAGGCCCCCAGCCAGAAGCTGTGAGGGCCTCTCTGGTGCTCCTCCCACCTCTGTTGTCTTGGTCCATGTTTCTCCAATCCTCCCTTCCTCCTCACCCCTTTGCCTGACTCCCTTTCAGCGGGAGGCCTGTGACAGCCTCCTGATGCTCTGCTCGTCTCCTGCCTCACGCGTTGCAGTCACATTTCCATCCGGTGGCAGAGGGATCTTCCTGGAGCTACAGACACTGCCCCCCGCCCCTCCCCAGGGGGAGTCCGGCCATCTCTGCAGGGGGCCTTGAGACTGATAATTTTTTCCTAGTGGACAGTGGTGGGGAGGCTGAGGAGGGTTAAGAGTCCCTGGTCTGCAGAAGGAAAGTCTGAACTTGTCCTTAAGGTCCCTCCCAGCTGGCCCCAGCCTACCTTTTCAGCCTTGTCTGTGTTCTCCAGTGTACCATGTCCCCATGCTCCTGCCTTTCTTTGCAATGTTCTTTCCTCGTTCCCCAGCCTGGCACACTCCCACTCTGTCTTTTGGACCCAGCGCACATGTCCCCTCCTCTGGGAGACCTCCATCTCCCTGGTGGAAGCCGTACCTCCAGTGGCCCCTCGGGCGGGCCTCTGTCACCGCTTATGGGCGCCTCTCCCTCACTGGGGGACTTGTCCGCCTCTTTCCCGTGGCTTGTGGGGGTCTGGCCTGCGCCTGGTTTCTCTGTCTTGGGCCCAGCCCACGCACGGTAGTTGGCTCTCCAAACATTTACCAAGTGAATGACTAGTTCCTGAGTCAGAGCTGCCATTGCAGGTGACTTCTGTGACTCCAGCCAGTGCCTCAATGGTGGGACCTGCTTGCTGGGCCAGGACGACCTCCCCTTCTACTGTCTCTGCCCTGAAGGCTTCACTGGCCTCATTTGCAACGAGACTGAGAAAGGTACCCGTCCTGGGCCGTGCCTGCCGTCCCACGCCAGGCTGCTGCGCTGAGCTCAAAGGGGACAGTGGGCCCCAGCACCTCGCCCATTGTCAGCCAGCTGTTCCCTGGGCGCTCCCAGGCTGTTTGGGAAGCTGGGTGCCTCCTGCATTTGCGCTAGTTCCCCTGTGACCCTCCTTGGCGCCTGGTGGGTCCCAGCACCATCAGGCAGGTTGCAGGAAGGTGGAGGTGACTGGAGGGGGCGGGCAGTGGGCTGAGTTTGTGAGTTGGGGTCGAGGGTCCCGTCTGCCGCTGCCTGTCTCTGTCCCCAGCTCCTTCCTGATCACCTGCCCATCTTAACCTGCTTCCCACTCCCCAGGTCCCTGTTTCCCAAACCCCTGTCAAAACGATGGCGAATGCCACGTGATCGACGACTCGCACCGCGGGGACGTGTTCACCCAGTACATCTGCAGCTGCCCTCGCGGCTACACGGGCACCCACTGTGAGACCAGTGAGTATCCGGGGGCGTCTGCTCTGGGGGCAGAGCTGGAGCCGCAGTGCTGGCCGCCCAGGGCACGTGCTGGCCGTGTTCCCTTGTGTCAAGGCTGCCTCTGGGTAGACTGAGGAGGGGACAGAGCCTCGGTTAGGCCACGGGGCCGGGGAGGAAGGGGGCCTGTTCTCCGTCCCCTAGCTTTTCCTGCCTGGCCCTCTCTCCTGGGACTGGAGGGGAGGGAGGGGCGGTGGGGCCCCGGGGGTCATGGGAGTACTGTTTCCTGGGTCATCATGAACCAAACACACAGCATTAGGGTTAAGTCTTGAGACTTTTCTGCCAAGAGGGGAGAAGAAACAGCTGCTTGATCTTTTAGAGCCAAGGAGGTCAGTAAATAAGGCTTGGGCCTCAGGGTCTGACAGTTCGTGGCCCACATTTGGCCTGTGACCTCCTCACAGAGCCCAGGGAGGAGGGGGAGGCCTGGGCAGGCCGGGCCGTCCCCTCCCGGTCAGGAGGTCGGAGGCCCAGCGTGTGCAGAGGGGCTGACCCGCCTGGCCTGCTGGGTTATCCCCGCAGCCCCAGAATGGCCCTGGGTGGGTGCCCAGCCGATGGAGACAGCAGCGGCTCTTCACGCTGACTGCCCTCCTGGTCCAGCTGGAGTCCCTTCCAGCAAACGGGTACTCCTCCTCAAGCTCTGTGGGGGGTGAGTCCACATCTGAGGCCCAGGGGTGGGTGTGTGGGGGTCCAGGTTTCTGCAGTCCAGGGGGTCTGTCACTGAGCATCTCGGGCAGGAGGCAGGTCGTTCTCCTTCCGGCAGAGGTGGGGCTTCTCTCTGAGGTTTGCTGACCTATAGAAGGAGCAGCGAGGGCTGGCCGCCTGGGTGGGAGCTGGGCCCTCGGGGAGAGCAGCTAAAATGCCTGCAATGCCAGTGCCCTTTGCCTCAGAGGAGCCAGCACTGCGGGCCGGGGCCCTGGGCTCTGGCCTGAGGCCCATGTGTTTGAGATCCTGGGTGGAGGAGTGTGTGTGTGTCGAGGGGGAGGGGGTTGCCAAGGCAGATGGAGCCCTGGGTGGGGCCACTAATTATGTGCTGGGGGCCCAGGTAATTATGGGCGTGCCTGAGTTGGAATTACCCACCTGGCCTCCTTCTGCTCCTCAGCCTGGGGTCTGCCCCTGGCTAGACATGGCAGCATCTGGGGCAGAGGGCAAGTCGGGGAGCCCGCCAGAGGGACCTTTGCAGCGCCTCCTTATTTGTTATGTGTGTGTTTCCTTGGAGCCCACAAGGACCCCACAGGCCCAAAGAGTGCACGTTTGGGTCCCTGAGGGTATGGCCATGGTGGGTGTGAGGACTTGGAGACCTGGGTTCAGATCGCTGCCCAGCGCTGGCCGGCTCTCCTCGTGGGCGTGTGGCCTCACTCCTTGCGAGGGTGTCAGAGCACCGAGCTCAGCATGAGCCTGGGGTGTTGGAGCAAGAGCAGATCCATCCTGGGTTCTGTGTTTGGGACCGAGGCCCAGGCACCCAGCGTGGGGACCCCTGGGGAGGAGAGAGGCTGGGCCCCATGACCACATCCTGGGATGAAGGTGAAGGTGATGGGACCTTGGCAGGGGCAGCTTCCCAGGTGCCTGGGTCAGGACCAGCAGTTGGAAGGGGCAGGGGGTGCAAGAGAAAACAGAATGGCATTCACGCCTCACCCGGAAAACGCCTGCCAGTGGGATTCTAGAAAACGCCAGGGAGATTTCTTACTGCTTTTTCTGCAGTGCACATCCTGCTCACTGCCGTCCGAGGGGCCCCTTCTCTCAAAGCCCCCCTCTGGGGGAAGGCGGGGGCTGGGCTGGACGTGGCGATCCTCCTGGTGGGGCAGGGAGCCTGAGGAAGAGGGGGCCACACTGCTGTTCTCTCCCGCTAGTCCCCCACCCCCAGAATGATTGCTGCTCGCTGCCCTGTAAAACCAGACCACCTACCTCACACAGCCTGGCGGGAGACTCCAGCTGCCAGTCATGGCCGGGCCACCAGTGCCGGCCTGGCCTGGGATCCCCCCGGCAGCCCCCGGTCCCTGCCCTGCTGACTCTGCCTGGCTGCTCTCTTCCTCACCATGCTCCTTTGCTTGGTACCTCCTCTTGGGCCCTCCTTGTCCCGTTGAGGTCTCTGCACTGGGTCCTCAGCAGAGGTCACACTGTCGTGTGCTCTCGTCCTCCGGCTCCCACCTGCCCGGGCTGCCAGCCGACTGCCATGTCCCTCCCTGCAGCCTGCGCCATGCCGCTGGGCATGGAGACGGGCGCCATCGCCGACGCGCAGATCTCCGCCTCGTCCGTGTACTTCGGCTTCATGGGGCTGCAGCGCTGGGTCCCGGAGCTGGCCCGCCTGCACCGCACGGGCATCGTCAACGCTTGGACGGCCAGCAACTATGACAAGAACCCCTGGATCCAGGTGTGGAAGGGACGGCCCTGGGGTGGACGGCGTGATGGGGGGCAGAGGGTGAGATGAGGGTGTCTGCGTTGGGGGGTCTGCGTATGTCCCTGCTGCGTTGGGACAGCGGGGGTCATAACGAGGTCCAGGTGGCAGGGAGCAGGTACCCATGGGTAAAGTATCTGTAAGTGGGGGGCAGTCTTCGGGGGCCTGGGGTAGGTGGGTAGGATGAGGGGGGCAGACCCCAGGCTAGGGAGGGGCTGTTGGCACTGGATGTGGGCCCTGGGGCCTCGTCCCTCCCATGTGCTGGGTCTGGAGCCTGAGAGGGCCAGTGAGAAAACCCACTCCTTTGTTCCCCGTCTCGGGGGGAGTGGTGGGACAGAAAGCATCCGGAGGTAAGGGTCTGGTCCTCCTTGTCCTGGTCCAGGTGAACCTCATGCGGAAGATGCGAGTGACAGGCGTGGTGACGCAGGGTGCCAGCCGCGGGGGCACTGCTGAGTACCTGAAGACTTTCAAGGTGGCCTACAGCGTTGATGGGCGCAAGTTCCAGTTCATCCGGGATGCAGGGGACTCAAAAGACAAGGTGAGGCTTGTTGGGGCCCTAAAGAAGGGCTGTGGTCAGCACCCCTTGGGGCTCCAGCGCTGTTGGAGGGCTCCCAGTGAGCGGAGAGTGCCCAGTGAGGGGAGAGTACCCAGTGAGGGGAGAGCACCCAGTGAGGGGAGAGCACCCAGTGAGGGGAGAGCACCCTGGGTGATGGGCCATGAAGAGGATCTTCACGTGCATCTTGGTTCCCAGAAATTAGGAAACCCAGATCGTGCCCATGTTCTGTGCTTACAAGGAACAGTCTCACTTTATAGATGAGAACAACGAGACTCGAAAAGGTTCAGTGACCTGTGGGGGGTGGCTGTCGTGCTGGAGCTCGGATGCATTTTGAACCTTCATGGCTACTATGTACGGTTGTGCAGGTTGTATATTGCTCAAGGATGTCATTACTAAGTGAGCACCATTCACACTATAGACTTTCTATGTTTGTGTACTTCTGTCTGTCGGAAAGTTGTTATAATAAAGTGTCCTGAGAAAGGAGTGTCTTTTCCTAACTTCCACAGAGGCACCCTATAGATTATAGGTGGTCCTGTGTGAAAGGCAGGGGGTTTGTGCCCCGGCCCCGTGATGACCAAGGAAGGTGTGAGGAGGGGAACCTGTATGGAGGGCTGTGGGGTGGCCAGAGCAGAGCTGAGCCTCTGCTGAGGAGGCTCAGCAGAGGAGGACGGCAAGGCAGCCCCAGGAGGGGGCACAGCCTGTACTGCCTCACTCCTCCAGCCTGCCTCTTCCCTCCTAGGTGTTTGTGGGAAATGTGGACAACAGTGGCCTGAAGGTCAACATGTTCGACGTCCCTCTGGAGGTGCAGTACGTGAGGCTGGTGCCCGTTGCCTGCCATCATGGCTGTACCCTGCGCTTCGAGCTCCTGGGCTGTGAGGTGAATGGTGAGTGCTGGGGCGGGGTCGGGCCTGGGCGGGGTGGGTGGCTTTCCCTGCCCCGCTTCTCAGAGCTGAGCTGGGGGGACGCGCATGAGGCAGGTCACCCGGCCACACGGTCCTGCCCGGTGTCCCTGTCTGCCACCCATGGCATTCTGGTCGGTAGAGAAAAAGACGCTGCTTCCGTTTTCACAGTATTTTCACGCTTCTGAGTGGTTCCCTGAGCTTCTGGAATGCGTTTGTGCTGTTGCACAGCCCTCGGCCCTGAGGCAGGAGCTCGTCTGTTTTGTTCACTGCTGTGTGGCCAGTGCCTGGCTCGTAGGTGCTCTGTGTGTATACTTGGAGTGAACGAATGAAGAATCGATGAATGAGAGAAGGGAGGCCCAGATGAATGAGTGATCAGGGGCATACAGCTGGCAAGTGTGAAACTTTGATCTGGATCCCTGGGCTTCTGACGCCCCCCCAGCCAGTGCTTTCCCCCCCGGACCTCCTGTGGTCTGCATTCAGGAGAAATAGGGCTGGATCTGGGGCTTCCTGCTACCCTTTCCAGAGAATTCCAGATAGAGGGATAGGGGGACAGAGAGGCACAGTGTCTGCAGAGCCAGAAAACACTCAGCGTTGGAGAGTTCGGGGTGCAGGGGCTGGACTGACGGTGTGGCTCAGCGGGCTGGCGCTCTGAGGTCTGGGTGTCCCTCTCTTTGCAGCCATGGCACCCCCTGCTGGCCCACAGTGGGACTGCAGAGCGCAGGAGGAGCCGCTCCGCCTTTCTAGTCCTTCCCAAGACCCGCCCACCATGTGGCGCCTCCTCCTGTCATCCCCTTTGAGACCTGCCCGGTGCCCCTCTCAGCTGAGTTCTGTGGCTGGCTTCGCTTAGTCTTTTTCTAAGTGTGGACTTCAGTCGGCGTGTCCAGCTCGGGGGCTCACTGCCTTCTGAGCCTGATGGTTTAGTGGGGAGTGAAGGTCAGGTGATCGGTGAAGGACAGACGGGTCTGGGCGCCCCAGCCTGGCTCCTCTCCCCCGAGAATCTGGGTCTGAACCTGTGGCTGTTCCAGTTGCCACGTGGCCTGTCGTGGCTGGCTCCCTCGGAGGCCACCAGAGGGCGAGCCTGCCAGCCGAGGGGTGAGGCGGCCTGGCTGTGGCCGCAGGTCTGGACCCGCCCCTTTCCTAGCAGCCCTCCCTCTCTTCGCAGGCAGGGGTGGCGTCCTTGGTGAGTCCATCAGTTATTTAACTCAGTGGACATTTATTAAGATATTTATCAAGCTCCTCTGAGCACCTGGCTCCAGGGAGCAATACCGGTGAGATCCCTGACCTCGTGGAACTTGAATTCTAGTGAGGGAGGCTGATGCCAGACGAAGAGCAAAGAGAAGAAAAACTAGAGGGTGATGCCGGGAGGGCGACTTGCGGAGTGGGGAGGGGAGGGGACGGCACAGGGACTGCCCTGCTGGGATGGCCTTTGAGTGGAGGCTGGAATGATGGAGAGCAAGCCACATGAAGAACGGGGGAAGAGCATTCCAGGCGAGGAGTTGGCGAGTGCAGGGACCCTGGGTCGTGTCGAGGGGATGGAAGGCAGGCCAGTGGGGCTGGAGCCTAGAGAGTGAGGGCAGCTGGTGAGTGATGAGGCCGGAGAGGAGGATGGAGCAGACCGGCCAGGGCAGTGTGGACCATTTGAGGCTTCAGGTCTTTACCTCAGATAAAGCTTGCCCATGGGATGTGATTAGAGTTGTGTCTGGGCGAGAGCCCTCAGGCTGTGTGGGTTATGGGGCAGAGGGCCGCTGTGCAGAGGGGACACCTGCGGGAACCTGGGTGCTTGGATCAGGAAGGTGGAGTCAGTGGGTTAGAGCGCTCAGCTCTCAGTGGGCTCCGTGGGCCAGCAGCCTGAGCATCACCGGAGCTTGTAGAGTGTAGACTCCAGCCCCACCCTAGACCGCTGAGACAGAATCCGCATTTTAACGAGACCCCAGGGGATCTGTGAGAAGCACTGCTGTATATCTCATTTTATGGATGGGGCCTGGAGAGGGAAGGGACTCCTAGGGTCACATAGTGAGTGCTGGAGCCGCGAGCCCTGGGCTTGGCGCCCTCCCAGCTGCATCTCCCCAGGAAGGCTGTCCGACTGCCTGGGGAGGCCTGAAAGTGAGGGGCATGGACTGCTGGAAGCAGATGATCTAGGAGAGGCCTCCTCGAGCGGATGATGCGACTTGGCGTCCTCTTTGAAGCTGCCCCAGGCCTTAGCTGGCATCGGGACGAGCCACCTCCCAGCCCAGTGGGTTCCCTGTGTGTCGGGGGGGGTTTCCTGGTGCACCGCCCTCATGGAGATGGTACAATTGGCATCTTTATGCTTGCCAGGCACATGTCTGTAGTAGGGAGGGTGCATGCATCTGGGGCGACAGTGACGTGAAGCTGCGGGGTAGAGGCATGGCTTTCTAGCCCCCCCACCCCCAAGTCCCCAAAGGGACAGAGTTGTGGAGCGGGGATTCTGCAGGTGGGAGACACGCCCCACTCTCTCGAGAGTTTTCTCTTCTCCTGCCCAGCCCTGACTGTCCTCGCCACCTGCACGTGCAGGTGACTAGTGCAGAGCGGCTGGCACATTCCTGAGGGCGGAGCAGACCTGACGGCACCCCCAGGGCTCAGTGTGGAGTGCGTGAAGGCGTCTGGGAGACACTGAGGGATGGGCTGCTGGAGAGGGTGCAGGATGCCCCCTGAGCCCCAGGAGTCCCGACTTCCCTGACCTCCACCTGCTGGAGGACGGGAATGTTGTCCGTCCATCGCCAGGTCCCCACCGGGCGGGACTTCGGCTCTGGGTGGGTGCGTGGTGGTGGAGATGATGTCACCGTGTGCTGCCGTGGGTAGGAGTTCATGTGTGTCACTCTCAGCCTCAGTTTTCTCTCTGTGGAATGGTGACTCACTTCCTCTTTGTTCGGGTTTTTGCGGGTAATGCCTGATGTAAGCACTGAATCCCTGAGATGGTTGTTATTAATGTTGCTGATGACAATCCCAGGACTCAGCGTGCGGGTTGCAGCTGTACCACAGGAGTGACAGAGGAAGTGCTGGGAGTCCAGAGGAGGGACGAGTCCCGCCTGAGTTGGGTGGTCAGGGCACCCTTCCTGGAGGAGGTGTCTCAGGAGTCAGGCTGTGAAGGCGGGTGGGAGGTGGTGGATCAGGGCCTGCCCTGTGCTGGGGTCGGGGGTTGGGGGAATGAACTCTGAAGGACAAGTCAGGATCGGGGTGGGCGCTGAGAGCAGCTGGCTGAGGTGAGGAGTGCGGGGGCAGATGGGTGGCTCTAGAAGGTGCAAGGAGCATCTGTCTGTTGTCCAAGAGGATTCAGGGGCTGGTCAGGATCTGCAGAGTTCTTTCCCTTTCTTGCCTGTGTCACAGCCCTGGGAGGCTGTGGATCCCGAATGTGGTGACAGCCCCCCTTCCTAGCAGGATGTGCTGAACCACTGGGCCTGGAGGACAACAGCATCCCCGACAGGCAGATCACTGCCTCCAGCACCTACCGGACCTGGGGCCTGAACGCCTTCAGCTGGTACCCCTTCTACGCACGGCTGGACAAGCAGGGCAAGTTCAACGCCTGGACCGCCCAAAGCAACTCTGCCTCCGAGTGGCTGCAGGTGGGCCGGCCCCTCCTGGGGCGCAGGGCTGGGCTCGGCTGGGACCCGCTGGGACCGGGTGGGGCTACCGGACCTCCACCCTCCACCTGGCTCAGGCTGCTGCTCCCCAAGAGGGAGTTTCTCAAAAGCCTGGTTTTTCTTTGGCTTTGCTCTTTCTTCCTCCCGTGTGCCCCCGCTTCTTCTGATTCTGTAACTCCAGAGGGAGAGCGGGAGCTCAGCACTGCCTCCACCAGCCCCAGGTGGAGAAAGGGCGTGTGTGGGTGTGGGTGTGGGTAGGGTCGTGCCCCCTCTACTGGCCGCCACAGCATGACAAGTGAGCCCTCGGACAGTGGGGCAGGGTTCGGGGGGGGGACATGTGACCAGACGCTGTGGGATTTTTCCGCCTGAGCACCGAGCATATGCATTCGGCCCCATTGTCTGGGACACACCGTGAGACAGCGCTTGGATTTCACGGGAAACCTGGGCATCTGCTCATTGTGTAGATGACGAAACTGAGTCTTTGTCTGGGGCCCACCTGCTGGTTGGCAGTGAGTTGGGTTGCAAGCTGGGTCTTGGGGCTGCACGTCCAGGGGGGCAGCTGGCAGCCTCCCCGGGGCACTAGGAGCCAGAGGTCTGTCTCGAGGCCCCCAGGGGCATGATATTCTGTGGAGCCGGTTCCGTCAGGAGCCGCCCGCCTGTGGACTCCCCTCAGGACCAGCGGCAGGCTGTGTGCAGCCCTGCAGGGGCCCCGGGAGCCGTTCCTGCCCCTCCAGGCTCCAGCCCTTCCTGCCTGATCCCCATCATCCGAGGGGCTGGCCGGGGCCCAGGTCTGAAATCGGGGCTTCCGCGCGGTGACTGCGAACAGTGTCTGACAGAGTAGGTGGTGGTGTTTATGTCCATTTTATAGAAGAGGAAACTGAGGCTCTGCCAGGTGAAGTGGCTTTCCCCAGACGAGAGTTCATGCCCCGGTGTGTTTGCCTTTTCTTGCTTCATGGAGATGCTTCAGGCAAAGAAAACGTGGTTGGTTTTTCCTATAGGTCGACCTGGGCTCCCAGAAGCAGGTGACCGGGGTCGTTACCCAGGGAGCCCGAGACTTCGGCCACATCCAGTACGTGGCAGCCTACAAGGTGTCCCACAGTAATGACGGCGTGAACTGGACCGAGTACCGGGACCAGAGGGCCGCAGACAGCAAGGTGAGTGTCCGGCCGCCTGCCCCACATGGCCCCAGGGGTGCCTGGCCTGTGCTCTGCCAGGAGGGGGCTGGCCTGGGGCCCTCCTGACACTCTCTCTGCCTCCAGATCTTCCCTGGCAACTTGGACAATAATTCCCACAAGAAGAACATGTTTGAGACGCCCTTCCTGGCTCGCTTCGTGCGCATTCTGCCTGTGGCCTGGCACAACCGCATCACGCTGCGCGTGGAGCTGCTGGGCTGTTAGGGGTAGGCCGGACCGAGGCCACTGGGAGGGCCGTGGGGCACCTGCCCCTTCTCCGGTCCTCCTGGCTTCTGTGGGCCTGCCGCCTCCTCCACCCTCCCTCCTGATTGTAGCTAACCTGGTGGCGCGGGTTCCACCCTCCCTCCTTCCTTCCACCTCCCACATGCCCCCTGCGCCCAGCCCTCCTGCCATCCCTTGTTGAAGGCGCTGTGGGAGGGGAGGAGGTCTGGGATGGACAGGGAAGGGCGAAGTAGGGCATGTGTGACCTGCACCTCTCAGACCCCCGATTCCAGCCTCTGTCCTCCCCAGCCCCTCTCCCACACCTTACATTCCATGGCCCTGGAGGAAGGCCCTCAGGCGCCAGGCGGGAGATAATGGCCTCCTGCCCCTCAGCCCTGACGCGTGATGCTGCCACTCCTGCTGTTGCCACCTAGCCCCCGACACTTCCCCTCCTTATCTCCTTGGAGCCCCTCTTGACCCTTGTCCTGAAGCCTAGAAAGAGACCGGAAGGGGGTGGGGTGGGTCCATGGAGAGAGAGGGGAGGAGGTGGGTGGGCATGGGGGGCCCTCTGTGCTGGTTGTTCACCCAAGAGTACACAGGCAGCTTCCAAAATATATTTATATCACCCCCTGGAACTCTTGCTGTGGTTCATCATTGCTCCTTTGAAATGGGCCTCGGCTTGTGCTGGTCCCCACCCCCCACCCTCGTCCACCCCAAGCCCCAGACTCCTTGTGTCGCTTGCCTGACGACAGAGCGCTTAACAGCAGCAGGAGGCAGCCAGGACTTTGAGTCCCAATCCTTGGGCTCCTCCTCCAGATCCCTGCAGCTCTGGGGCCTCAGGCGCCAGCCTGGTGAGGGGTCCAGGGGTGCCTGGTACAGAGGCTGTCTCCCTTTGCTTCCTTGCCACGCCAGGAGGACAGGCTGGTGCTGCTGGTTTTCCCCTTCAGCACTTTGCATTTTCTCTGCAGCTGGAGTGGTGGGCTGGAGGGACTAGTCGAAACTCCATGAGCCTGGGCTGCTTTCAGAACTGTGGGGGGCCCCAGGGTGGGGTGCAGTGTGGGATGGCAGGGACTGGGGCTCTGCCAGGTGGGTCCGAGGCTCGTGGGAGGCCGCTGGCATCTTTACTCCGGGGCTTGGAGGAAAGCCCCAGGGGAACTGTGATCCTTTGCCCTCCCCTATGCAGGGGCCGGCAGGAAGTGGCCAGGGGGGGCAGTGCCCTGGTGATCTGAGCGGGGGTGCTGGCGGCTAGAGGAGGACTGCTAGCCGGGAAAGGGGCACATGAAACCACTCTAGTGTTCAAGGCCTTGGGACACAAGGTGAATTTTCTGGCACGAACTTTGGGAGCCGTGCTATGATATGACAGGCACCTCTGGGCAGCAGATCTGGCCACGCGGCTGCCAAAGGCAGGGTGTGGTTTCGTGGAACTTGGTCAGGGAACTTAGTCTGGAATTGGCTCCTTCCTGACAGCTGCTGTTGCCAGGGCTTCTTGGCTGGGCAGGGACAGAAGTAAAGGCCCAGGCTCTTGTCTCTGAATGAACGGGGGGTCTCGGGCTCCCCACCCCTAGGGTCCCTCGGCCCCCTCCTTCCTGTGTCAGGGCTCTCCTCTGCAGAGCTTCATGGATTGGGTTTGGAGTCTGTCTTTCTGGGCTCCCTCCTGGGAGCATTTCCCACCCCCAGCCCTGTTCTGCCCTCTCCCGGGGGCTAGCAGACAGCAGGAGAAGCATCTCATCCCCACGTCTCTGCGCTGGCATGTCCCGCCTCCCCAGGGACTAACTGTAGCTCAACCCTTGCTAGAACCCAGGAGTCCCACTTGTAGAAGGGGAAACTGAGAGCTTCACTCCCATCTGCAACTCATCCCTCTAGGTGGCACTGAATATTTTCTGCGGGCCAGTCTCCTTGGCTGGCCGTGTGGGCTGGTAGGTAGTACTCACAAGCCCACCATCTGGCCCAGGAGACCAGGGGCGACTCTGGAATAGCCTTGACCACCTCTCAGGCCTTCTGCTCATCTTTGCAGCCTTGGATATGTTCGCTGTCACCTTCTGGGACCCTGGAGCGGAGCCCCCTCACTCCTGACCCTTGTGCCCTTGGCCCCTCTCCCTGGGCAGCCTCCTCCACAGACATAGCTTTGAGCATCGCCTCCACGAATTGACTTTTTTATTCCTGACTGCAGTCCTGAGAGCCACCTTTGAGGTTCTGCCTGCTGGCCAGCCCTGCCCCCCCCAGCATTAAACTCATCCCAAAGCTGACCTCCCCTGTCCATCCCTCTCCTTGCACCTGTGGCTGTCAGCAGTGGGACCCATCGCCCCGCCTCTCCCAGGAGTCCAGTCTCCTTTCCCTTCCTGGTTTAAGTATAGCAGAGTGGTTAGGGGCTCAGGGTCTCTAGCCGGACGACCTGGGTTCAAATCCTGCCTCCGAGTGACCTTGGCAGTTAAATCTCTCTGGGCCTCAGTTCCCTCCTCCGTAAAATGGAAAAAATAGGACCTTGTGGCCTTGTGGGGACTAAAGCCCGCCCCGTGGGAGGCCTCATAGACTTCGGTCATTGTCATCAAGGAAGCTTGCAAGAGTTTCCAGATTGGTATTTATGTCCTGTTTATTTCCCCTCCCATCCATCCTGCACACAGTGCTCAGACATGTCTCTCCTCCTCTCAGAGGAACCTTCATTGGCTCCCTCTTACCCATCAAGCCTGGTGTTCACTTTGGATACAGTTTAGCTTCTAGTCCACTGCAGCTCTTTGCTCTCTGATTTACTCCTGGCTGTGTGTGAGTGTAGCGCACGTGCACACACACACACACACACATACCCCCCAGAGGCATGTGCACGTGAGCATGCGGGCTGTCGAATGTATTTAGGAAGAGGCGCTGGGCTCAGTGACCCTGTGGTCCTCCTCCCAGCCACATGGAAGGACCTCTCTTGGCTTTTCTGCTGAGGGAACAATGGTGCTGTCCAGGCCAGGGCCCCCTTGGTCTGGACGGGAAAGAAAACACTCTGTCCAAACAGAGGCATCCTGGGAGGTGGCTGCCGGGATGGCTGTGCTGACAGATGTCAGGATTCTAAGGGAGGGTCCCCCTGTTGGAGGACCAGTCAGAAGCCTGCTTGCCCCTGCAGGCTGCTGGGAACATGCCAGCCTATGCCTCCTGTGGCCCCAGGGCCACTCATTCTAGCCCCACCCTCTAGGGCAGCATCCACATGCCTGACCCTGAGTTGAGTCTGGCTGGCGGGTTCATGATAGCTGAACTCCAGGGCAGGAGGGGTGTTCACACCCCCTTTCAGCTGTTGGTGATGGTGGGGGGAGGTCAGCATAGAGAGCCTCACTCTTTCCACTCCCCACCGTGCGGGCCAGAAAGTCCACCTGCAGAGTGCAGGAGGGGGGCTCCTCCTGCTAAGTCCCCTGTTTTTGGTTAACCAGGGCGTTCTAATGGGACCCTTCTTCTGCAAACTCTCCTCTTTCATCCATCACTTACCTCCTCCCCCAAGTTGTGACAACCTCAACTCCTGGACATTACCTTCACAGCTTGGCCAGCGGCTCCGCGCTTCGGAGGGGTGGTCCCCAGCCAAGTCTGGATTCAGCCCAATCCTGCAGCAACTCCTCCCTTTGGGCCCAGCCTTTGGAGGGAAAGGGGCGTGTCTTCCTTTAAGGGGCTGGCCCGGCGGGAGCGCGAGGGTTTGTCCGCAATCGCTTCCTTTCTGGCCATTCAAGATCCCCAAATCCGCCTGCTTCCTCGGACCCGGACAGCCCGCGGCCAACAGCGCTCGCGCCGTCGAGGAGCCGCCTGGGGACGGTATGTGGGTCGGGGATGGCCGGGTTCCTGGGGCCCCGTGGGGGCCAGGTTTCCTCCCTCCCCACTTTGGGTCTTGTGCAGCCCCCACGCCTCCCTGGGCAAGGTCCGGGAAGCGGGCAGGGGGAATGAGCCGGGCACCAGGGTCGGGGCGGAGCTGGGGTGGGATCGCCGGCGGGGGCGACTGGGGGCGGGTGGGGTGGGTGCGGTGCGGGGTCGCTGGGCCCTGGTGCGAGCCGCCAGGAGGCAGATCCCGAGCGAAACCCGTGGCCTCGGAGACCACCGCCCGGGTGCAGCCACCTTCCCACCGGGGCCGCTGGACTCCTTCCCATCTCCTGTCCGGGTTCTGCCGCCGCCAGCACAGCGCACCGCGCACCGGGCTCTGCCCCGGGGCATCTGTCGGATGCTCGGGGCCACGAGAACTCTGAGAGGGGCTGGGGACCACCCGCGAGGCGGCGGGCGGGCGGACCTGCGCCTCTCGGCCTGTGGCAGCCCGCGCTGGCCGTCCCGGGGCAAACGCCAGAGATACCCATCGGTTTCAGACCTCGGTCCACTGGGGTTTCTGCCTTAGGAACAGCGAGACCAGAAGGGGCCGAGAGGGCGGAGGGTAGAGCCCTGGATGGGGTCGCTCAGAGAGGAAATAGCGCAAGGCACTCTGTCACCAACTCGCCAGGTGGCCCCGAGCAGCCTGTGACCCAGTCTGGACTGCGGTGTCCAGCGCTGGCCCTCGGGAGTGCCTCTGCTCTCTGCAGCAGGGGGAGGTGATGGACCGCGCCTGGCCCCTCTCCCGGGGCCCTGCAGGGCCAGCGGGCCGGGCACGCTGCTAGGAAACACCTTCGCCTTCCACTTTCCGGAGCCGCACGGTTCAAAGGCGCTTGTAAGCCTTGTCTATACAGGGGGCACCGAAGTCAAATTCCACGCTGGGAGGCGGGCTCGCGGAGACCTGGAGGACAATGCTGCCCTCTGCTGGTGTCTGGGGGACTGGCACGGTCGCGTGGCCCTCGGAGGCTTGTCCGGTGGCGCTCCGTCTTCCTCCCAAGTCAGGGTTGGGCTTGTCTCGGTATGTGGAGGGGTCCTGAGGCAAGTGGTGCTGGGAAAAGCAAAGGATGGGAGGTCAGAATAGGTCTAATTTCCACCTATTTACCAAAGATAAAGCCTTGGGTAGTTCACTCACTTCCATGCCCTTGGCCTCGGGTTCTCCAACTGTAAAGAGAAGGCAATGGTGGCTGCTTTCTCTCCCAGGCAATGAGAAGGGAGGAGGATCCGCTGAAATAACGTGAGACTTCACTTTGTAAGTGATTAGTAGTAATCCTAGCTAGTGTTTTTGAGTGCTTGCCCCCTCCATTGCTCTGCAGACATTCTCTCCCTTAATCTTCATGAAAATATTTTCTGGTCGGTACTCTTGTGACCCCCCATTTTACAGATGAAAGTGAGGCTCAGTGACTTCTCAATGGCAGACTGTTACTAAGTGGATGGAGCCAGAACCAAATCCAGGTGGCCAATCTGGTTCTGAAATCTGCCGCCATGTTCCTCTGCCAATAATATCAGCTGCTGATTGTTGCGCACTTGCTGTGCGGTCAGGGGCTGGATGTCATTCATCTGGTGTGATCCTCACCACGGCCCTATAGGGAGGGGGCTGTTGTTATCCCTTTTTTACAGATGAGGAAATGGAGGCACAGACAGGTGGAGTAACTTGCCCAAGGTCACTCTGTAGGATGCAGGTGTGTCCGGCTCTAATGCTGAGCCCAGGTCTGGGTGCCCAGGCAAGGCTCCAGCTGACTTGGGGAGCCACCCACTGCCACGGGGACTGGGCTAGACTCGATCTTGGGCCTTCTAGCTGGTGGAAGGTCTGTGGTGGTCCTGAGGGGGAGCAGAGGCGGTCCATCGCTACACTGCCCTGTGCTTTAGCATAACAGTCAGGGTGGTCCTTGTGCTCGGCCCCCGAGCTTCCCTGTTAGTCTTCTCTGGAGATGGGGAGACTTCTATTCAGAGAGGTCACGTGGCTTGCCCAGGGTCACCCAGCCAGCAGGTCGCAGAGCCTCGATACAAACTCGGCAAGCCTAACTCAGAACCTCAGGCTTGTGTGCTGCCTCCTCTTGGGGGGCTACAGGAGGGGGCCAGCTTCCACCCGGGTGGAGCTCCAGGACACTAGGCTGATCTTTTCTTCAGAGCTCATTTCGGTTTTCTTGGCGTGCCCCTCCACCCCCAAGGTTGGATGACTGCTGGGCTCGCATCCAGCCAAGAGGGGTGTTGACCTGGTCACACCTCGCCATTGGCGGTAGTGTTCCTAAACCAGAGGAAAGCCAGGGAGCGTCCAGACTGGAGAGGGCCCGGAGGAACAGAGAACAAGGCTGTTTGTAGCTCCAAAGGAGGAGGAGCCAGGCTGAGGACACGCCCCTGACCGGTGGGAGGAGGACAGCCAGAATGATGGGTTTAGAATGTCAGTCAGGCTCCTGATGCTCCTCTGCTGGACACTCTTTGTGTCTTCCCTTCGGTGCCACATTGTGGGGCCTGTGACTGCCCCTCGGACAGCATCTCCTACCACCCTCCCTCTTTCTCCCTGGGCTCCAGCCTCCCTGGACTTCAAGCTATTCCTGCCAAAGGCGTTTGCACTTGCTGTTCCCTCTCTCGGAATGCTTTTCTCTACCATCTCCAAAGCTCTCATCTTCACCATTGATCCCCTTCTCAGGGACCTTCCTGATCCATCCTGTCTCCAGGAGCACCCTCGTCCCCCGCTTCTTCCACTTCTGTCACGTATGTCGCTTTCACATCGCATACGTCCCCCGTCATGTTTACTGTCCATCTCCCTCACTAGAATGTAAACTCCACGACGACTTCCGGTTTCTGTCCCCCGTGCCTAGAACTGTGCCCCGCACATGGGAGACGCGTTCACCAGCCCCTTCATCTATCACCTGGGTAACCTTAGCCGAGCAACCTAGCATCTCTGAACCTCAGTTTCCTTGTCTGTATGACGGGACAATAATTATGATATTGTGAGTCCCACAGGCGACTACGTCCACGAAAGTGCATTGACCAGTGGAAGGCAGTCCTTAAATGTGACAGACGGTTGTGAGGGTTGGCTGAAAGAGCTCAGCGGAGAGTCCTGCCTCCTGCCTGTGTGACCTTTGGACCGTTGCTTCACATCTCTGTGCCTCTGTCTGCCTGTGAATTAAATGCGGGAGAGTACAGTTCTCCTTGCTGAGGGGGGTGGGGGAGCTCTTGCGAGGACTGAGGAACTGCCAGACATGGAAGCCCTTTAAGACACAGGGAGCAAGTGTGGGGCCTAGGCTTGAGGTTGTGAGTGGGTGCTGGGGTCCCCCAGGCCGGGAAGGGGTGCCTGGGAGCTCGCCGGGGGACGCCGGAAGGGGCCGCAGTCTGTTCTGTCTCAGCGAGTGTTTCTGAATTGTGAATTTCCTCATTCATGATGTCAGAACGATGAGGGGACCGTGTCACCGTCATATGGAATCGCATTGGTCCTGTGGTGGGTTCCCAGCACCCTGATGTGTTGGAGCGACCATGTCGCAATTTCTCACATTTAAAGAGCAAGCTGTAGCAGCGTGTGACTTCCTCAGGACAAATGCCAGCAGTCCTGCAGAACGTGCCTTTCCCTCGCTAACTGAACTCTTATGATCCACTGTCCAAAACTCAGGAGCCAGACAGATTTGGGTAACGCACGCAGCATCTCTTCCTGCCGAGTTCCCCCAGCTCCCAGCGTCCAGACTCTCACCATCCCAACTCAAGGACACGGTAGCTCTGCTGAGGGAGGCTGCCTGTGTGCTGCTCTACACGCCACGGTTTCTGATAAAAGTGGGAAACGATGCAGAAGTTGCAAAGACATTTCCCCCGTGTTAAAAAAATGATCGAGGGGCCGGCCCAGTGGCGTAGTGGTTTAGTTCACGCGCTCTGCTTCAGTGGCCCTGGGTTCTTGGGTTTGGATCCCTGGCACAGACGTAGCACCGCTCGTCAGGCCATGCTGGCAGCATCCCACATAAAACAGAGGAAGATTGGCACAGACGTTAGCTCAGCAACGATCTTCCTCAAGCAAACAGAGGAAGATTGGAAACAGATGTTAGCCCAGGGCCAATCTTCCTCACACACAAAAAAAAGATCGAAGAAGATGGTTCACCCTGGGTCAGATTTTTAACTTTGGTCAATCTGGTTTCTGTTAGAATCCAGTGCCCCCAAGGACCTCCGTCTCAAAGGCGGTCGCCCTTGCCACAGCCATGAAGGCTGCAAAGGGCCGATTGACCCTTTGGTGCCACTGTCAGGGGGCCAGTGGGTTTGGTGCCCAGTGGGTGCCACTGTCAGGGGAGAGTTAAAGGGGTTGGTGTTTTTTTGTTAGGGTTGTCCTTGTTTTTGTTAGTCCTCTGCTCACCAAGTTGCATATAATTTGCAGTCATCTGTCCCAAACTTATTTTTCCCCTAAGCTTGTTCGTTTTTCATGCATGATCCTGCAAAAATCCACTTTTTTTTTTTTTAATACAAAATCACTGGCAGCAGCACCCGCCTTTGCTCGTTCTGGGGAAGCGCTTTCTTACCGGGGAGCGTCTGCACCAGAAGAGCTGCTGGAAGAGGCTGCAAACGCTGCACACGGAGGCTCTGGGCGCCCCGGGCCAGAGTGAACCCCTGGGGCATCCAGAGCAGCATCAACAACCCTCTGGGCCCTCATTCCACTTCCCTCCTCCTTCCGAATGTGGGACCTCAAAGGAGGAAAGGAAACCAGCTCCAAGCCAGGCCCTGGGCTACCTGCTCCACACACATCACTTCCCTGAGTTAGACCCAGTGGTTCCGGGCTTGCGCACTGGGGTGGGTTCAAATCCTCACTCTGCCACTTCCTCGCTGGATGACCTTGGGGCATTATTTAATCTCTCTGGGCCTTGGTTTTCCCATCTGTAAAATGCGGGTACTAATAGGTCCCATCCCAGGGGTGGTGGTGAGGATTAAATGAGATCGTATGTGCTCATGAAACGCAGCTTTAATATTTTTATGCCTATCATAAAGTGGAAGTGAGTTGTTTGTCAGGCCAAGTCAGGCTAAGCTGCGTTCACAAAGGGGACTTGAGATGCGACCTTAAATACCATGGGACTTTGTTTCTCTCTCATGACCTGGTGCAGGTAGGGGAGGGCCAGGGCTGGAGGGGTGGCCCTGCCATTCGATCTGTGGTTTCCATCTCTGAGTCTAACGTGGCTGCTCAGTCGCCAGGAGGTTGGGGCGAAAAATACCAGGGAAAGGTGTCCCTAATTGTTTGAATGGCATGTCCTGCATGGGGCACGTGTTATTTCTGGGCGCTGCCATGGGTCAGCCCCGCCCAGCCGCCAGGGAGGCTGGACACACAGCCTTCAGCTTACTCGTCACACGGATCTAGAATTCTGCTACTACAGGAGAAAAGTAGCGCATATTGGGGAGCAATAAGTCGTGGTGAGTTTTACGATCTCTCTTTCACATGTGAGGAAACCCCTCCAGGGTCACACAGCTCGTGAGTGGCGGAGCTGTGATTTGAACCCGGATCCTCCCGTCCCCAATCTCTGCCTTAGGTTGCCTGCCTGTGCCTGGGCTGCCCAGATCCACGTCACCAAGGGGCTTTATGGGTGTCGCCTGGGGATTCCTCTGGGACAAGAAGCGAGGCCTCAGAGGGCAGTGTCATCCTGCAGGGCACAGCTCGCAGGGCGAGTCTGCGCCTCGGGGTCTCTGCAAAGATGTCAGAGAGAACAGTGGGGTCTACCTCGCCACCTCCTCCACATCCCTAACTTCCTCTCCCGCGGGAGCTCCTGACTGTTCTGGAAACAAGAATGTTTCCTCCACAGTCCTACACCCTTGTAGTCCGATGTTTGTCTTGTCTTTCCCCCTTCCTCCTCCCCTTTCTCCCTTTCTCTCTCTCTTTCTCTTGTTCCCTCCCCCTTCTGGCTCCTGTGCACAGTCCTTCGTAGGGCCACATACTGACAGTCACAGTAGAGTGGCGGTTCTGGCTTCCGCTTTGGCTGTTTTAAATTACACTCTAAGCGGTTTCCCGCAATGCTGCGTGATGATCATAGTTAGGCTTCTAGATGCCTGCTCTGGCCTTGTTGCCCCACAGCCCCTTCTGGTCCACCCAGGAGGGCTGTTTCTAAGATGTAGGGCTGACCCTGTGGTCCTCCGCTTAAAGCCATTCCTGGCAGCCCAGGGCCTTTGGGACAAAGGACAGGCTGCTGAGCCTGGCACCAAGCCGTCAAACACTGGTCTCGCTGACCCCTTCCCTCCTCTCCCTGGTATCAGCCAGGGCTTGGCAGGAAGCAGAATTCGCCCTAGAAGTTTGCAATAAAGAGAATCCGATGAAGGGATGACTCCTAGAGAGGAGGGTGGATGCAGCAGACAGGGGAGTGGGGGATGCAGGGCCAAGCATGGGCCCTCACTGCCCCCTAGGCCTGGAGGGGACAGGTGAGGAAATGGTGTTACAGAGCCCAGGCGAGCGGGTCCTGGGAGAGGAGCCCCCGCTGGAGCCGTGCTCCTGAGGGTCACAGGTGTGGCAGAGGCACTAGAGCGAGGACCGGCAGGGAGGAAATAAAGCCCTCTCTGCTCTTTCCTCCCCCGCCTGCCCATCTCCTGTGGGTGCCTCCCACTCGCTGAGTCTGGCTGGAAGTCAGAGGGCCAGGGCGCCTGGGAGAAGTGGCACACAGGGACCAGTGCAGGGCAGATGTGGGGCACCAATGGAGAACTTCCAGCACGGCCCAGCCCGCACGCGCTCTCTCTGGCCTCTGCATCTCTGCGTTTGCTGGGTCCCTGCTGGGCAAACCCCGCTGTCCTGTGCCATCTGGCTCCCTCCTGGAGCTCAGTCTAGCTTCCCTGCTCCTTCTCTGCACCCCATCTTTGTGCTCACCACACAGCATGGTGACCCCCAGCCTGTGACTGCCCCCTCCCTGCACGGAGCTCCTTGGAGGCCTGATCCAGCGCTCAGTAGATGGCGATGACCAGGGCAGGGACCCGGGAAGGTGCGTGAGGCACTGGCCTTGGGCACAAACTTAAGGGGGGGAGTGTGTGTGTGCCAAAAAAATTCAGTAATCAAGACATAATATTTTAGTGCAATATTCAAAAAAATCAAATCAACAAACGACAGCCTGTGGAACAGCTATTTTATTTGAGTGTCCACCGCAACCCGAACAGCCCCTCAGAAGTGTTCTACTGTGATGTTTAAATTTTTTTGGACCTTGACCCAAGATACGAAATAAATTTCACATTGTGACCTCCCCACTTCATCCCCACACACCTTTCTGCCAAAACAAAAGCTTCACAATGTAGGCCTCATCCTCCCCAAATACGGATGTGCCCTGGTATTTTCTAGTCTAGTCCAGTCTCTTCCATGCCGTTAAAAAATGCTGCTCACAGCCTTTCAAATTCAAACCTGCAGTTTGAAAAACGTCGATGCTATCGTGTTGTCCTGCTTAATTTCTCCACGTCTCTCTGCTGCCTCGTAAGTCAGGATTTGTTGGCTTGCTCATGGCCATCTTGCCTGTGGGCTGTGGCCCCCGGAGAGCAGGGACCTTGTCTAACTCGTCACTGCTGTCTTCTTGGCTCTTGGCTCACAGAAGATGCTCCATAATACTTGTTGAGCGAGTAGGTGCTGGAGCCCAGGGGTCCCCAGCCCCCACAGTGGGGCTTCTCTAACTGGCTTGTTTTTCTCCTCTTCCCAGTTGGCCCCGGGCCCCAGCCCTGCCCAGGACGCCCGGAGCTGCCGCCATGCATGACGCCATGGGGCTGCTGGTCCTGCTGCTGCTCCCGCTGGCCGGCGTCTCCGGGCTGCCCTTCTACAACGGCTTCTATTACTCCAGCAGCCCCGTGGGCAACGGCCATGGCGAAGGTGGGCCGCCTTTTGGGCCCAGCTTGGGCTCCGCCCGCCGGGTGACCGAGACCTCCCCTGGCCCCTGCTGTGACCCAGCAGCCCTCTTCCCATTGGGGACTTTGCATTAGGCCAGGCTCGCTTCTAACACGAGATGCTTGAGTCACTCTGTGTTTGCCAGCCCCACGGACACGGAACCCAATGCACTTAAGGACGACCACTTGTGCTTTTTATACTTTCCCAACATCCTGCCAGTTTGTCAGGACCGAGCATGAATGTGACCTCCCCTGATGTCCCCAGTGGAAGGGGGTTGGGGTCAGACAGATGGGAGTTTCAGTCTGAATGCTGCCACTTCCTAGCTACGTTGCTTTGGGCAGGTGACATTTTAGTTGGTGGTGGCTGCACACCTACTATGTGCCAGGCAGGCTTCTAGGTGCCTTACCTACATTGTCTCATGTAAACCTCACAAACATCCTGACATGGGCAAGGGTGAGAATAAAACATTTAACATCCAGGGCAGCACGGGCCCTGACCAGGCTCGATGGATGCTGGCTGCCCTCGCAGCCCCAAAAGCAGATACTGTTTATTATTCCATTTTGTAGATGAGGAAACGGAGGCTCAGAGGGTTGAGCCAGGTGCTCAGGGCACACGGATCTTAAGAGGCCACGCTGAAATCTGTCTGCGGAAGGACTGGGAAAATGAGCAATGCCTGGCCCCTCCCCGTCTCGATGTGGGCTCCCTCAAGGCTCTGGGGGAGAAGCCGCTCTCTGCCTCCTCTGGTTCCAGGTGGCTGCCTGCATACCTTGCTGCTGTGTCACTCCAGTCTCTGCCTCCATGGTCATATTGCCCTCTCCTCCTCTGTGGGCAAGTCTCCCTCTGCCTCCTTCTAAAAAGATACTTCTGATTGCATTTCGGGCCCATCTGGAAAACCCAGAATACCGCCCCCCATCTCTAGTTCATTGATTTAATGCCATCTACAAAATCCATTTGACTGTAAAAGGTGACACTCCCAGGTTCCAGGGAAGAGGCCCTGGATATTTGGGGGAGCCATTGCTTAGCCTACCACACCCCTTTTCTCCAGAATTGGTTTTGTTGTACAAGCACACTTTAATGAGATTCAAGGAAACTTAAAAACATCAACTTTCTGCCCATCAGTCCACCACTTGACCAGGCCAACTCTTCATTTTTCTCCTTCCCTTTAGTTCCTGAATATATGTGAGCAAAATCACAAATAGTGCCCCCACCCAGGGGAACCACTGCTAACGTTTTAGGTGTATCCTTCCAGCCTTTCATACATGATTAAGAGAATTTCCTTTAGCCTCATGCTGTACGTGTAATTTTGTTGTTTCATAGAATACACGTCTGCCAGGTTATTTGACATGGCTGTTTAGTATTTTGTCATATGATTTAGCTAAACATTTTCACTTTATTCAGGTTAAAGCTTCAGACACAACTTTACTAAAGAGCTCTGGGAACACAAAGGGCATTGACACCGGGCTCATGTCTGTTGAGCTCTTTCTCTGTGCCAGGTGTCCCGCCTCACCTGATCTGAGCCTCTCTCAGCCCTCTCTAGGTCCCGTTACTATCCCATGCTACAAAGGAGGAAACCGAGGCTCGATTTCTCTAGACTACGTGTTGTGAAAAGCTGAGACTCAAGCCCATCTTGCCTGCCTCTGGGCCTGTGCTCTCAGACCGCTGTGTCCTGTCATCCAGAGCAGGATCCTCCAGCTTGAGTGACCACAGAGTCACCTGCAGCACTTGTTAGGACACTGATTTCTGGGCGTCACCCCCAGAGCTTCTGATTCAGCATCGCTGGGTGGGGCCCAACAATGCATTTCTAAAAAGTTCCCAGCGGTGCTGGTGCTGCCAGCCCAGGACCCACTTTGAGAACCGCTGCAGAGGAGCATCTGGTCGTCAGGTGCAGCTCTCGTTCAGCGTGACATGCTCTGTGGGGAGCCTCCTTGTCTATCTCCTGCTGACCCCCCAGGCTGCCCCTCTGCCCCCGCCCTGTGTACCTCCAGGGGCCCGAAGTCCTCACCAGGGTCGTGACACAGTGAGACCGCTATAGTGGGTCTCAACTAAAGACGAGCCAGACTGGCCCATGCGCTTGCTTTCTGTGTTGCCTGTTAGGCTCTGGTTTCTTTGTGCCCTTGAGCCCTGAGCACAGTCTCCTCTAGAAGTCCCTGCCTCATCTTACCTGCGTTACTAGGAATTCGGGCAGAGTCACGGCAGGCAGTTGGAAGAGAGCGAAGGGCAGGCTGTGCTCTCCTGTGGCCCGTGTCACAGAGAGGGAGACTGGGGGCATCTGGGTCCTAGCCACCCCACCCCCTGTACGGCGGTGCTCTGTCGCCTGCCACATCACATAGCTTTTGCTGCACAACAAACTTCGCGGCTTGAGACAGCAGCCATTTGTTTTGCTCGTGATTCCGTGGGGCAGCATTTGGGCGCGCTCACTGTGCCTGCAGTTGGCGGGCAGGTCGGGGGCGGGCTGGTTGGTCCCGGATGGCCCCAGTTGGGACGGCTCCCTGCGCTTTCGTCCTCCAGCAGGTGAGCCCAGGTGTGCTCTGATGGCGGCTGGCAGGGTCCCGAAAGTGGAAGCCGCAGGGTCCCCTGGGGCCTGGGCTCAAAACAGGCACAAGGCAGCCGTCACTTCCGCCACGTCCATTTGGTCACAGCAAGTGGCAAGGCCAGCACAGGTTCAAGGGAGGGGGGAGCAGTCGCCTCTTGATGGAAGGAGCTGGATGCAGAGCGTGGATACAGGGAGGCGGGCAGCCTGGCGGGAGCTGGGATGAGATCCCCCTCTGCACCCCCCTCCCCCCCAGGCCTCTTCAACGGAGTGAAGCTGGTGGTGGACACGCCCCAGGAGACTCTGTTCTCCCACCAAGGGGCCAATGTGACCCTGCCCTGCCGCTACCACTACGCGCCGGCCCTGGCCTCCCCCAGGCCCGTGCGCGTCAAATGGTGGAAGCTGTCGGAGAACGGGGCCCCCGAGCAGGACGTGCTGGTGGCCATTGGGCTGAGACACCGCTCCTTCGGAGACTACCAAGGCCGGGTGCGTCTGCGGCGGGACGGGGAGCGCGAGGCGTCGCTGGAGATGCAGGACCTGCGGCTGGAGGACTCCGGGCGCTACCGCTGCGAGGTCATTGACGGGCTGGAAGATGAGAGCGGCCTGGTGGAGCTGGAGCTGCGGGGTGAGACCCTGACGGGGGTGCATGATGCTGGGACCCCGGGGGCCGAGGGGAGAGGGCCCCGGGAAGCATCCAGACCTTTGTGCTTTAAACAGGAAAACATTTAATCTTCAAGACAAACCCATGAGGAAGCTACTGTTACTATCACCCCCATTGTGCAGATGAGGAAACTGAGGCACAGAGAGGTCAAGTAACTTACCTAAGGTCACATAGCTCATAAGTGGTGGAGTAGGGATTTGATGCCAGGCAGTCAGTCTCCAGAATCCACTGCCTCTCACTCACACCCCATTCAGAGAGAGGAAAGCAGGAGCTGGTCACACAGCTAATTAGAGACAGAGCTGAGATTCAGGCCGGGTTGGCAGGCAACACAGACGAGTGCCAGGTGATAGGGAGCAGTGGGGACTGGGGCACACTGCCGAGCCCTCATTCCGTCCAAAGGGCCCAGCTGATGATGCCATCCCAGAAGGAGGCCCAACCAGCCAGATTTTCTGATTTGACAAGAGAAGCTGATATTTTTATGTGAACTCTCTGGATTTTTCTGTAAAAATCTCCTATTTAAAAAAACCCTCAGTGCTGTCTAAACCAGTTAGACCCTGCAAGCCAGATCCGTATGTGGGCCCCAGGTGAGGTCTCTACGTGACTTCTGTTCTCTGTGTCTAGGACGGGAGGTGTGTCCTCATATCTCTCCTGCCTGTTAGGGAGCAGCTTGGGGGGTGGAAAAAGATGACTTGTCTCCATGTCCACCCAATCCCAGCTGTGGCTCCTGGTAAATGCCTCCTCCCCCCAGAGCTCCAGAGCCCTCATGGGTAAACTGAGGAACGAGGGTAGTTCCTCCTTGACCTCCCTCAGAGGAGATGAGGGTCGAATGTGTGTCAAGGCCTAGCTCAATCAATGGCAGACCTTTGCCACCAGCATCCACTTCCCCAGTCCATGTGGCTTAGATGGTGGCCCAGAGGGGCTACATTTCCCATCCCTGATGTTGGGGATGGTGGGCGCTGGGAGGGAGCCTGTGAGAGTCATTTGTCTACAGGGGACCGGAGAGAAACAGGGAGCCCTCATTCCGTTCCGGGGGTTTCAAAGGAAGGAATTTGGGATGGAACCAGGTGTGAAATAACTCCCCTGCAGACACACACGGAGGTGTGAGCTGATTGTCGAGGCCCACAGACCTCTCTGTGCCCTCGACCTCGCTCCGCCCAGGCGGCTGGCTTCCTGCTCCAGAGGAGATTGGGGGTGTGGGGCCCAGGATGGTTCCCGGCCCCTGGCCACAGGGAGGAGCTTCCGAGGACTCCAGGCCCTGCTTCTCAGCCATGCCAGTCCAGGCCGCTAGGTACACCAGTCTCCTTAAGGTTTATCTGATGTGCTAGAGACCGGGTCTTAGATGTTTAAAAAAACTTTTCATTATAGTAAAATTTCAAACACAAGTGGTGACTTTTGAGAGGACCCTGTGGCCCCTACCAGACCCTGGCACCAGGAGGGGAAGCCCCCAACCCGGGGACCTCCCTGGCCTCAAGCCCCCTTTATTAAGGCCTTTTATGACCCCCTCCTCGTCCCACGGCTTCTAGGGCCTCCCCTTCCCCTGAAAATCGTCTGTCACACTTGGAAAGTTTCTTGTATTCTCCCAAGAAGCTTCCAAATTAATGATGACATAGATGATCAGGCCCCAGCTACTGAGAGCGGGGCTGGGAGCCACACCTGCCCCCAGAGGCAGGTGCTGGAGAGACCGCGCACCCTCACTGGTGTCGTAGTGGGCTTGGCTGTGGGAACAGACCACCACAGCCCAGGGGGCGTAGAAACGACACTTACTGCTCACAGTTCTGGAGGCTGGAAGCCTGAGATCAGGGTGCCAGCCTGGCTGGGGGAGGACCCTCCTCCACCTCCCAGATTTCTCACTGTGTCCTCACGTGGTGGAAGGGGCTGGTGCGGGGCTGTCTCTGGGGTCTCCTTTATAAAGGCACTAATCTGAGCACCTCCTGAAGGCCCCGCCTCTGAACACCATCACCTTAGGGGTTAGGATTTCAACATAGGAGTCTGGGGGGACACCCCGAGACCATAGCACTGGGGTTCTCGCAACAGCCCTGAGAATTAGGGATTATTTCCCTTCGATAGTTGGGCACATTAGTTGGCTGATTAATTAATTACCTTAATCAACGTTTGCTGAGTCCTGATGTGTGCCAGCCCAGTTCTAGGAGGGAGGTGTAAAGCAGAGGTCGGCTTGCCTTGCACTTGGATGATGGACAGGAGGTGACAGGCTCGCTGAGCTGCTGAGAGGGACTGTGTGTGTGTGTGTGTTGAGGGAGCATATGTATGTCCCAGTGGACATGGGGGCAGGGCACTGGGGTCTCCAGCCACTGGGCCCCTGCCCACCCCTCCAAGCCCCTCTGTCTTCCCTCCCCAGGTGTGGTCTTCCCTTACCAGCCCCCCCAGGGGCGCTACCAGCTCAACTTCCACGAGGCCCAGCAGGCCTGCGAGGAGCAGGGCGCGGCGGTGGCGTCCTTCGAGCAGCTGTTCCGGGCCTGGGAGGAGGGCCTGGACTGGTGCAACGCGGGCTGGCTACAGGACGCCTCCGTGCAGTACCCCATCGCGCAGGCCCGGCGGCCCTGTGGCGGCCTGGGCCTGGCCCCCGGCGTGCGCAGCTATGGCTCCCGCCACCGCCGCCTGCACCGCTATGACGTGTTCTGCTTCGCTGCGGCCCTCAGGGGTGAGTGGGACGGCCGGGCCCAGGCCTGCAGGTGGGAGGGAAGCCCCTGGGGGGCTTCTGGATCCCTCCGCCTGCCCTGCCGGCACCTCCTCCTGGAGGTCTGGAGCCCCCGCAGATCTGGAAGCCAGGCTGAGTTTTCAGTGCTCTCCTGCTGCTTCCCACCAATCATTGGTTTATTCATTCATCAAACATTTCCTGAGTGCCTACTACGTGCTGGGGCCAAGACTAGGCTCTGGGCATCAAAGACGCATAAAACACAGCCTCTCTTTATAAAGCGGCTCACTTCATGGGAAGATAAACTAAAAACAGAAATTGGTTCCGTGCCATATCCCCAGCACTTTGAAAAGTGCCTGCCACATAGTGGGTGCTCAGTAAGTGATGGAGCAGATGAGAGATGCTGATCAGTCAAGCCTAAGTGGGGCGCCCACCGAGGGTGCAGTTAGGGAAGGGTGGGAGGAGTACAGACATGACTAGGGGACCCCAGCCCCAGGGCAGGCGAGATGGAGCTCTCAGAGATGGGATGAGGAGGGGGACGGTGCCCCTTGAAGTGTCCACTGCAGATGCCGACAGCATGGGCTCCGTTGTCAGGGTTTGGGGCCCGGTTGTAATGTCTGGATGAGCTGGCATAGAAGCAGGCCCTGCTGTCTTCTCCGGCTGCCCCCCTGCTGCCCTGCCCTCATGCCCCACTTGCCTGCAGGGCGGGTGTACTACCTGGAGCACCCCGAGAAGCTGACGCTGGCGGAGGCAAGGGAGGCCTGCCAGGAGGACGGCGCCCAGATCGCCACGGTGGGCCAGCTCTTTGCCGCCTGGAAGTTCCGTGGCCTGGACCGCTGCGATGCCGGCTGGCTGGCCGATGGCAGCGCCCGCTACCCTGTGGCTCACCCACGTCCCAACTGCGGGTCCCTGGAGCCTGGTGTCCGCAGCTTCGGTTTCCCAGACCCACAGAGCCGAGAGTACGGCGTCTACTGCTACCGGCCGCGCTAGACCTCACGGCTCCTGACTCGCCCGCCCCTCCCCTCGCGGGCTGTATTTATTGACTGCTTCATGTTCCCCTTCCAGTTGGGGTGGTTTTCATCTTGTTTTTATACTTGTCAACTTAAAATTTAAAAAAAATTATTACAATTTTTCATAAATCCTACAGTTCCCAGATCCTCCCTCTGCTCAGGCGGACACCCCAAGGCTCCCCGCTCCAGGATCCTCCTGCCCCTCTCCTCTGGCCCTTTGAGCCTCGGGGGCTCGAGAGGGCTCCCTGCCGTCACTGAGTCCAGCCGCTCTCCCTGCCCCGGGGGCTGATGCCCGAGGGGACAGTGACATGAGGAGGCAGGCGTGGCTGCCACAGCTGTCCTTGGCTCCAGCCTGGGTGGACAGGGCAGCCAGGGGGCTCTAGAGCTGGGCTGTGGGCCTCGCAGTCTCCTGCCCGCTCCTGCTTCTCTGTGAAGCTGCTGGACCAGATCAGCGACGCTGAGGACCAGGGCTGGGAGCGGGTCCCTGGGCTTCGGTGTGAAATCCTGGGGAAGGGAGAAATTCCCCGCATGCTCCCCTTCTCTCTTGGTCCCAAAGAGCCCGTATTTTGTTCCCGCTTTTCCCGATTTGGGGAGTGGCCCTCAGGTGTGTGTGCTTTCCTTGGACAATAAAGGTGCTAAGCTTCCTTCTTCCATCCCGGCCCTCCTCTCGGTCTCGCTCCGCATCTTGTTCAGTCTTGGGGCCCAGCTCCCTGCCCAGTGGGCATGGGGGGGTCTATTCTATCCTAGGTTTCAGAGGTCGCTGGGGTCCGTCCAGTGGGGTGGGCAGGGAAGTCCATGGCCTACACCTTCAGGCTGACTTGGTTCTGGCCTTGCCTGCTCCGTGGCATACCCTGCCTCGAGTGCTAGCCTAGCGGCTGTGGCTCCAGCTTGCTTCCCCACCATCCCCGCTCCTGGGCTCTGTGTCTGCAGGGCCCAGCACAGGAGTGGGAGGTGCCTCTCAGGAGCTGGAGGAGGCTGTGCCCCTCAGAAAATCTCGGAGGCCAGGGATCTCAGGGACCAGCCCTCTCTGTGCCTCACCCTCTGCCCCCCAACCCCCACCCCAGCCTCAGGAAATGGACCAGTTGCCTCTGCACTGGCACACCTCTGCCACTCACTGTCAGTTAGTCAGTCAGTTCTTCATGTAGCCCAGTGCTTCTCAAAGTGTGGCCAGCAGCATCAGCATCACTGGGAACTTGTTAGAAATGCAAATTCCTGGGCCCCACCCCAGACCTGCTGAGTCAGAAACCCCGGATTGGGGCCAGTGCTCTGTGTTATCACAAGCCCTCTTGATTTCTGGTGTAGGCTCAAGTTGGAAAACTACTGACATAGTTGTGTTCCCAACTACTCCGTCCATTAATTGACAAATTGTGTGATCGTTGAGCCCTGCTATGTGACCATCGCCGCACCCTCCACTCTGGTCCACTCATTCTTTCCAGAGCTGCCAACAACCTGGGCACACGTACGGATTCACGGAGAGATACTCAACCACACACATACACACTGAACTCACACTGGCACACGCTAACCAACACACAGACGTGTTCACACACACAGACTCAACGCCCACTGAGCAACTCTGATGAGGGGGTGGTGCCAACCTGCCTCCTCCAGAGAGGCCGGTGGAGGGAGGCCACCAGGCACGCACTTCCGGCCTGACTCCAGGTTGTGGGGGAATCCATAAACAATCGAAACCATCTTCAGTGATGTCCTAGAGCCTACTTAAAAGCAGGATGCCCAGACATTTTTGCCAGTGGCCAGCCAACCAACTTACCCCAAAATGTGTAAGCAAGAGTCACTGTTTCCAGGCGGGCTGCGATTTTTTTTTGTTCTCCTAAATCCTGATATTGCCTCTGTTCTTGGGCTCACACTACCAACCGACTCCTTCTGTGTGAGCAACAGCGTGATATCAAAGAACAAACTCTGCAAGGTGGCCACGTGTCTCCCTGGAGCTGTCCTTCGACAGTGTGCCGCCCACAAATCCACACGCAGCACCCATTGACTGACACACACACGCACACGCACGCACGGAGCAGAGAATCCATCAAACGCATCAGCACCCCCGTAAAAATAAAGCACAACGCGTGTGACTGTCCCCAGGCTTTCTGAACAGGCCCAGATTCACACCAATTTGCGGCCATTTGATCAAAACATGTCCCCACTGCCCCCATTTCTAAAAGCCACTTCAGTAGCCTCTGGACGGTGGCTGCCTTCTCTTTCAATCAAAAAAAGAAGGGAAAAGAAAAGAAACAGATCTCTTCCAATGTCTTTATTATTATAATTATCATAATCTTCAGTTTTCAAAAAATATAAATAGGTGCTCGGAACCCTGGTGCCCGCACGGTCCCGGGGGTGGGGTGGGGGGGAGGGGAGAGGGTGAGGGGGCGCTCCCGCTGGGAAGGAAGTGCCCCCACCCAGCCCTGCCGAGAGCCACACCTGCTAGGGTGGCAGACAGCCCTGGGGGAGAGGACGCTGGAAGAGGGACCCTTGGAGGGAAGCAGATCCCCATGCAGCAGAAGACCCCTGGATGGCTCGCTCCTGCCCACTCACCCTCGGCCGGAACCCACCCGCTCTCCCCCCGGCTTCTCCCCGACAGGGATGGTGTGGCTTCTCCTGCTCCGGCCCGGCCCCTTCTCATCGGATACATTCAGCTGCGGCTCCCGAGTTCTTCATGCCCTGGGGCTTCTGCCCTTCCAGCTCCTTCTGCCCCTTCCTCCCTCCTCCCTAGCTCTCCCTGGAGAAGAAAGAACCAACGATTCCACTGCTCTTGGATAAAGTCAGGAAACAAAAAATAATCTTCTTTATTTAACTTAACCCCTCCCCTTCTCCCCCTGTCCCTGCACTGGTCCTTGGAAAGGCACATCGGGAGATTGAAGAAAAGTCTCTAAACTCAGTCCACGGGTTACGATACATTTGCTGTGCTTCGGCATTTGAGGGAGAAAATCAGACGAAGTGTCGGTGATCTGGGGGTGGGGGGGTGGGTGCATACACAAGGTGGGATTTATGTTTTTCCTTCTTTAATGGAATTCCTTAGAGGACAGAAAGCGACAAGAAGAGGACACCATCCGTGTGGGATGTCAGCCTGGCAAGGCTCCTGGGCTCAGCATCCTGGGCGCGTCCGGGAAGCCCCTTTCAGTGGGCCGTGCTGGGGCGGCTCCTCCGTGGGGCCCGGGAGCTCCGCTTCTGTAGTCTGCGCTTGTAGCTGGCGGCTGAGGTGAAGGGGAGATGGAAAAATCCTAGTGAGCCCCCGGGAAGAAAGCAGGGCTGAGCCCTCCTCATCGTGCCCCTCCTCTGCCTGCTCCCCTCTCCGCAGAAACCAGGGGCTCCAGAGGGCAGCCTGGGGGGTTTACCCGCTTCCCAGTTTTAATTTTTCTTGGCAACAACTTGGGCTAAGGGGCTGGTGTTGCAAAGGACAGCGGGCCCCCTGCTTTCTTAGTAAGCCCCCCTGGGGGCTGAGGGCAGTGCCCCGTGACAAGCAGCCCCCTGGCCTCGCTGCCCTCATGGCTGGTGCAGACGGCTGGTGTCCAGGATCCCCAGGAGAGGGCCAGCCACCGCCGGGCCCCGGACGCAGGGAGGAGGAGGTGCTGGCGGGATGGGACGCTGTGCTCAGCGAGGGGTGGGTGGGGTGGTGCTCACGGTCTGTGCAGGTGATCCGGGGCTCCTCCCACTGTCCGCTGGGCTGGCAGCGGATGGTGGGCACGTGGCGCTGGACAAAGCCCTCGGTGCACTGGTACCGCACCAGGGAGTTGATCTCGTACCGCGCCTTCTTCCGCCCAAAGGTCCTGGCGTGCTCCACCACAGGGGGGTCTCCGCAGGCCACTGAGGGACAGACAGACAGTCTTCAGAAAGGGCTCCTGTGATGCGCCAGGCCGGTGAGGAGCCGGTGTGGCTCCTCTGGCTGCCATGAGACAGCCCAGAGCCCAGGGAAGGGACATCGAGCCCGGACACCCAGCCGTGAGCCCTGGCTGCTGGCAAAGCGGCATTTTCATGCCAGGCTAAGAATCTGGAAACCACTGTTTGTGGCCCTGGGTTCCTCGATGACTCAGAGCAGAAGGAAGGGAATCAAAGGAAGGGCCTAAGGGGACGAGGAGAAGACAACCAGAGGGAGAAAGGTGGGGAAAGGGGGCGAGAGCCCGGCAGACCTGCCTTCTTTATGAAAACATCAGTGCAGGGAGAGTGAGACCTAACAGCATGGGGTGAGGCCAGGGGCAGGACCAGGTGGGCGTGTGCCACTAGCACCTCCACGTCACAGACTTAACACCAGGATCAAGGCCTGACAACTCTGGCTGTGAGTGACGGGCTTGGGGACCCAAAGAGAGGGAGGCTCCCAACGCATGTGCCATCGCGGGTGAGCTCCTGTGCCGATCTCCACGGGACTGTGTGCACGTGTGGAGCAGGGGTCTGTGCTCCAGCCTGTGGCCTTCACCCTCTGCCTGTCCCTGTCCACGGTCCCCAGGAGTGGACTTGCACCTGCCATCGGCCCTGGGATGCTGGCGTGAGGAGAGGGCCCCACGTCAGCTCCAATCTGCTTGTGGTGCAGGTGAAGTGACATCAGCAGCCAAGAGACAAGGGACTGGCCCAGGTCACAAAGCGGGAGCTGAAGTCTTGATTCTGTTCACGTGGGCCCTCCCAGGCCGCCACTCACCCGTGCCCTTTTTACACGTGAAGGGCAGCTGGTAATTGCAGGGCACGTCGTTCCACTCGCCCTTCTCGTGCCAGATCATCACCACGCAGTCCTCGCCGGCCGTGAAGAAGTTGTCGGGCTGGTTGGGGCGCCAGTTCTCAAATTGCTGTGAGTGGGCGTGGGGGAGAGGTGAGCAGAGGGCAGGGGTGGCACAGCCTGGCCTGACCCCCGCCTTCTCCCCCAGCCATCAAGCCCTTCCGCGGGCTCCTTTCCCTTCTGGCAGTGGCGCAAAGACTGCTGGGAGCCTGGGCAGGGCTGTCCCATGGGCTCTCCAAAGAACTGGCCTCACCGCCCGGCTGTGTCCTTTCTCAGAAACTCAGGACCCCAGGCTTCACCGCCCCTGTTAAGGAGCGGCCACCACGCTCCTCTTCCATATGGGCCACAGGGGCTGCTCGCGCAGGCTGCCTTGCTGGGGTGGGACTGGGTGGCATGCTCCAAGTCCAGACTGTGCCTCCCCCGCTTCTCCCTCCAGCCTGGCCCCGGGACAAGCAGAGTCCCTTTTCCTCTAATGTAACTGCTCCCCTCCCCCACGGCCCTGTTGGCAGTCAGCTCTTCCAGGGAGCCTGCCTTTGCTGACCTGCAGCATCTACTAAGTATCCTGTTCATCTGAAATCTGTGTTGCTTTCTGTCTGTCTGTCTCCTTGAGGTGACTGGAGTTGTCTGTGGGCAAGGAACCCCTTGAGAGCTTCCATGGATCCCCCATGGTGGTTGGCCTGCATTCATTCATTGCCTTCCTCACCCCGCTTCCTGCATGCAATTATTCACTCAGCTCATCCAGCCTGGGCTGGTCTCCAAAGGCAGAGATGGACGAGACATGGTCCCTGCCCTCAGAGCTCCCGGTCCAGCAGCTGCTCAGGGAGCATTTGCATGCCGTCTGAATGTGTCTCCCTCTGGGGGTCCTCATCTCCCTCCTCTGGGCTGCCAACTCTCCCCGGTGCCCCTGCAGAACTCACCAAGGAGTGTCCATCTGACCAGCGGAAGTCCCCTTCGATGGTCCTGTCATTCAGGCCGATCCACTGGTAGTCTTGGGCATTGTCTGGAGAGAAGATGTGGGTTTGGGCATGGTGCTGGACACCCTGAGGGTGTCTGAGAAAGTTGAGCTCACAGAGGCAGAGGGGATGGAGGGGCGGCAGGAGCAGGTTGGGCTCCTGGGAGCATGGCACCTGCCTCTGAGGTCCTGACAAGAGTCTCAGCATAGGCGTGTTCAACCACTTTGGACCACCTCCCCGAGCTGGCACAGACTGGTGACAGCCACAAGGCTAGTCTGGGGCTGACTCTGACAGACAGTTGGCTGTCCTGGGTGCAGCCAGAGCCGTTGGCCCCAAAGACCTCTGTCCTCGTCTCTCGGGGCCCTTAGGCTACAGAAACACCCTTCGCTGTCCCCGACCCGTGCAGCCCGCCTGGGCCCAAGTCTGCTGACTTCTGGCAAGTGAGGCCCTTCGCCCACATGACCACTCTCCTCCCAGGTGCCAGAGGCCCCGCCACACTCACTGTTGACAAACTCCTGTTCCTCGGGAGTGACGATGCTGCTCAGGTGTGACTGCTGCTCCCGACACCTGCTCTCGGCGTCCACCCAGGTCTCGCGGTCGGGAAAGTAGCGGTAACAGTGGCCCTGGAACTTGGTCCAGCCCTTCTCACACAGCTCCTGGTCTGCAACACAGGTCAGGGGCTTGAAGGGAGGGGCCCGAGGCCGACTGGGGATGGCGGTTGCCGCCAGTCTTATGGCACGAAGTCCTGTATTCACCCTGTCTTCAATGTCATGCCCTCAAGAGGCCCAGTTGGATGGAGGCCCAAGTTGGAGGCCAGGAGGGCCTGGCCCTGGCCCCCTGGAGCCTCTGGGCATGTTCCCGCCCTCTGGAAAATGCCAGGACCCTTTCTCTTTATGATGTTGGCTCCCCCAAAGCTTTTCTCGTGTTGCTGCCTGCTCTGCAGGGCTGGCCGAGTTCATCAGGCCAGGTAAAGAGATGGGAAGGCGGGAGGTGTTGAGGTGTAAGGCAGGTTCAGAGGCTCCGAGGGGCTCCAGAGACAGGGAGCTGCGGGGAAGCACGTGAAGGCAGCAGCAGCGGGCGGTGCGGGGGGCGTGGAACGGAAGCTTGGGTGGCGACAGGGGAACAGAATAAGTCAGCTTTGGGTCCAAAGAGGACTCAGAGTGCTAAGTCTGTGGATCAGAGCTGGCTCCAGCAGGGCACGCGATTCTTGCCTCTTGAAGGGCGAGGCAGCCAACCCGGGGTCCACGACCCAGGGGCCCTGACGTTTTATTGGATTTCCTGGTGGCTGATGAGAAGAGGGGAGGAGCTTCTCTCCTCTCAAACCTATATAGGTAATGGGTCCCGAGTTCAGGAGGGTTCAAGAGGAGGGCCTCTTTTGGAGTTCCTGGAACAGCCCAGAGGGACCCACAGAGGCAGGGGCCTGCTGGGGCTGGCTCCTTCAGGCTTGGGAAGCCATTCAGGGTGTGTCTTCCCAGCTCCGCCTTCAGTGACACCACATTGGTAGCCTTAAGGTGGCCCTGGTGGGATTATTATATCTCAGAAATTGGCAGATGCTACAGCTCTGGGCTCCTCCCTCCTCTCTGAGAGCCGGTGGTTAAAATCTGCCAGCCCAGCAGTGGACGGAGCAAATTCCAAGACCCTCTCTTCCTTCTTCCACTGGGGCCTCCCAGGTGAAGGGCTGCCCCTAGAGCCCTGGGGCTGAGTGTGGGGCCGTGAACCCCTCAGGCTGTATGGCAGCCTCCTGATTGGGTGCCACTGACAGGCTGGCTGTCCCAGGAAGGAAGGACCAGTACCCGAGGGGAAGGAGGCTTAGGCTGGAGGGGTGCATGCTTGGCAGGCTTGGAAGAGAGAGGCTTGGAAGAGCAGGGAGAGAGGAGGGCTGGGGGCCAGCAGCCCGAGAAGAAAGAGGCACAGAGGCAGGAGGGCTAAGAAGATGCCGCTGGCCCCCTGCTGCCAATGCCTCCCCCAGGGGGCGAGACAAAGGTCTGGAAGGAAGGCGGAGAGGCCTCAGAGGCAACTCAGCACCTGGCGAGGCCGGAGACATCATCCCAGGGCTGATGGGTGGGGCCAGTTCTTGGGCCGCCTCAGTGCCTGCGGGCTGAGCTGGGCAGGTAAGGCTGGAGGGCGCAGGTGCTCCGGGAGGCGCCAGGGCCATGCAGGATGGAGGCGCTGGGGGAACAGCGACCCAACGGCAGGAAGGCTGGAGGAAGCAGCGGGGCCAGAGCCACACACAGCATGAAGGAGCCGAGGGCGGTGAGGGCTCAGGACTGGAACGGGAGAAGAGATGCAGCCTGGCGCATAGCCGGGCACCCCGGCTGGGGGCCAGCTGGGCTGCTCCAGTACCATCTCTGTGCTCCATCAGAGTGTATCCCTGCCTCCCCTCCACCAGAGCACCTCCTTCCCAGTCTGACGCCCAAGATCTGTCGTCTGTGCGGACGTTCCAGACCCTTCTCCCCTGTGGCAAATATTTTGGCATCCTGGGGAGAAAATCCTCGTAGCTCTCCACTCCCACTCCAGCCAAGACCCCAGGCACTGATTTTTTGGGTTCTTGGGATGAAGGTGGAGGGTGAGAGGCTGCAACGGAGGAGGCGGGCCCAGGCCTTTTTTCCAGAAGCCTTAAGTTCCTCCACCAGTCTGCAACCTTGGCAGTGCCTTCAAGGAACATGCAATCCGGAACTACCTCACTACATTGCTTAGGACCAAAGGGAGCCTTCCCAGGGGTTTCAGCTGCTTTCTGGAAGTTTCTGGGATGTCCAACTTGAGAGTTCATTGAAAACAGTTTTGAGCCCCTGCACCCTTCCAGTTCTGTGTGGGCCGTTACTATTAGCAACTGCAAGCCCCACCCTCCCCTTTCTGAGGTGGGATGGCCCTGAGATCCAGGAGGATGGGGGGCCATGGGGAAGCCTCAAAAGTGAGAGCTGGGGGCTCTGTCTGGCCCTGGGAGGTTCCCGGCACACAACTCCCCTTCGCAGAGCCTGGCCGAGGGGCAGAAGCAGAGGGGTTGGCAAGGCCCAAGAGGGGACACTCAGACCCTCTCCCTTGCAATGAGGCTCTGTTCTCTCTGGCCAGGCTTTGACCTTGCACAGGGGAGGAAGAAAGGAAGTGTGGGCCGGAATGGCATTGACATGGCAGTTGTCATGGTGGTGACATGCAGCAGTCCCTGCTCATGCATGACCTGAGCATGCTGGTGACATGGGAGTTCTCAGGCAGACCAGCCACAGCTCTTGCCAGAGAGGAAGAGGAAGGCAGCTTGGCCAGTGTGGCACGGTGGCTCTCAAGGCCATGGAAGGGCCACAAAGGTCCCATGGACAACACAGCAGGCAGACCATGACCATGCTGGGAAGGTCCGTGGCTGTCATCCGGAGCGAGAACCAGTGACTCCCACCCATCGCTGCCTTTAAGACAAATGCATGGCGTCAGCTCTGTCCTCTTAGTCTGATGCCTGTCCCCACCTCAGTGGTGGCATCTGCAGGTCTCGAAGCCCTGGAGGAGGTTAGCGTTTTAAAGGTCTCCCAGAGCCCCACCTTCCTAAGTGCTGGCCGGCCCTGCCTGCATGGCTCCCCTGCGGTCAGATCAGCCAGTGCCCTAGAGGAGGGTTTTCGCGGGGAACAGCGAGAGAAGGAGTGGAAGGGAGTGGGGCAGACTTCTCAGTGGTGACTGTCTGGACGGGCCTGGGGGCCCCCAGGGCCTAGCACCAGTGGTTAGGAAGGAAGGGTGAGGGAGGAGGAGGAAAGCAGCTGTTAGTAACATTAGCTGAAGCCGAGACGGCCGTACCGATCTCACACAGGTCCCCTTGGTAGCTGGGAAGGCATAAGCATGTGAAAGAGTCGATGGCGTCCACGCAGGTGGCTCCATTCAGACAAGGGCTTGAGAGGCACTCATCAATGTCTGCAAGAAACCAAGGGCCACCGTTAGGACTCCTGTCGGCCACTCCAGCTTCGCAAGCCCGGCGGCTTCTTTATGGGTGGCCAGCCCTGCTGCTCTCCAGGGCCCTGGGAGGAGAGGCTGGATTTCCTAAGGACTGTTGCTGCTGCTGCTGCTGCTGCCGCCATCTTGGAGCGCTGAGCCAAAGATCCAACAAGGGTTTTCTTGGATGTGTGTGATCCTTGATTGGCAAACTTGGAGCCGTGGAGGCAGGCTTCCCAGTGGGAGAAGAGATCTGGTGATTTTGAAGGCAAAAGCCTGTGGTGAGAGTGAGCATGGAGTCCCTGTAAGATGCCTTCTCTTGTGACTATTTCAAGAGGCCTTGGGGTCTGAACTGGCTCTGAACCTGGTGGTGAGCAAGGACAAGGAGGGCAAGTTCTTGAAGCTTGGTGAGAGCTCTTTCTTTTCCTAGCTTCCTCTGTAGCTATGAAGCAAGGAAAGAGGGCAAGGCCGTGCCGTACTAGAACCAAGAAGCTAGAAGTGGTCTGCAGAGCACAGGACCAGGAGAAAACGGCAGCAGGGGATATTGGCTTGAGACTCATGACATTTTTTGGGTTGCAGACACCTTCTCTGTCTTCAGCAAACAAGATTCCAGAGTATCTCATAAAGATAAAGCCAACTTCATTCTCTTGGGGAGGAGGGACAAATACTCAGCCCAACATTTCCCCATATAATCTCCTTTCAGCTTACGGCCCCAGAACGTGGACATCTCCAGCCAGTCGTGATTTCTAGAGGGCTCCATCCTGGCCAGTGGGAGACCAGTGTTTGAAGCCGGCGAGGCACTCAGGACATGGCCACCCACCAGCACCAGCCTGGGACACAAGCAGCTCCCTACCAGCCTCTTCTACCCAGGCAGATTCTTCTCCTCTTCTGTTCTTGGGGGCCAACATGTTCTTTCTGATCCAACTTCTTCACGGGACTTGAATTGATAGGTCATTGGCCTTTGCCTCATATTTTCATCCAACAGCCAAGATGAGAACTGAATCTCCTAATCTGGCCTTTTCGCATCTTTCTGAGAAGCCAGAGACCTAGAGGCTCTCTTCTACTCTCTTCGTCTTTGTTCTCCAAAGGCTCCTGCTCGCTTTTTCTGGGTGGCTTCCCCTGGGATCATGACGCAGGCACTGTGCAGCTCCTCTTCCCGGGAGGTCAATACAATTCTGCCATGAGTAGGTCCCACCGGCTCATGGGGCGTCATGATAGGTGGCTAAGCCTTGGTCTGGGCAGCTGTGTTCCTACAACCTTCAGGACCTGATGCGTCTAAGCTGGTCTCCATGTGGGCGGCTTCCTAGAAGTTCCTGGACTTCGTTCTTGCCTCTCGTAAGAGCAGACTAGACCTTAAAGTCAATCTTCTGACAAGAAGGCAAGAGCACTTTCTTCAGGATTCTTTCCCTAGTGCTTAGCAGACATCTTCTAGACCAGAGTTGGGTTGGTGCCACAGGTGGCCTGAAACTCTCAAGTCCCCAGGTACTCTCTCTTCCCACCAAGTTCTTAACTTCATCTCGGGGCGTGCACACCATGGACGAGAAACCGACAGTTCCGGGGTTGGAACTGTTCCAAGCAAAACCAAAATGCATGGAGGAACTGACCGAAATCCCAGCATGCACCAGGATTCCCAGCAGCAGCAGGAGCAGCAAAAGGTCAGGCCGGTGGGCCAGGCAGAAGCAGGGGATGGCTCTCCTGCTTCAGGACAGCTGCTGTCCTCGTTTGTCCAATTAGCATCATTATGGGAGGTGGGAAGCACTGGGCAGGGAGGAATTAAGCAAATGGAGGCGCTAAAGCAGTTGTAGAGAGCAAGGGACAGGAGTGGCCTGGGGGGACCACCCGACATCCCCCCTGCAGCCTCAGGCCAGCCCACGGGGGAGAGGGCTGGGGAGGGGGGCCCACGGGAGGCCGGCCAGGGGCCTTCCAGTTGCCCAGAGGCCTATGTCACATCGCCCACCCCTGGTGGCCTGAGGTCCAGGGGACAGTGTACTTTTCCTCCGGCGTTTGGCCAAGGCACAAAGTCTGAGAAGCTCGAGGAACCGTTCCTGGGCCCAGAAGCCGTTTTGTGCAGGGCCCTGGATTCACGGGCAGGCTCGGAGGGAAGGAAGGGCCGAGACCCCCAAAACCAGTGCCCAGGGGCCCGGGGTGACAGAGAGGCCTCCAGCTGTGGGAAGAGGCTGGCGGCCTGTGTGGGGCTTTCTCACAGCACGAGGCTGGCGGTGCCACCTCCTCCCCGGCTGAAGGAGCTGCTTGGGCTCTGCGATTGTCACCTCTTTCTGTGAAGGGCGGTTAGGATGTCACTTGTCTTCATGAGAGGAGCTGGGCAGGGCCCTGCTGTGAGCACAGAGCGGGGAGCCCAGCCATGAGGATGGGAAGGGCTTCAGGCCGTGGGCAGACGGCGTGAAGGAAGAGAGGAGAGAGAGGGAACCGGCACCTCTGAAGGACCTTCTCTGAGCCAGACACTGCATCCCACACCCACACGGTCCTCCCAGCAGCCCGACGGCACAGACGTCTTTGTGTCATTTCACAGGGAAGGAAACAAGTGATGTGACCTGTCCACGCTGGTAAGTGGGGGGACAGACGGCAAGAGATGGAGGAGAGAACTGGACAGTGAGGCTGGAGGCTGGAGGCTGCGCCTCGTCCCATGTGGAGGGAGAGAGAGCCGGGTCCTGGACCTCAGCATCTCGTAAGCATTTCTGCTGCACCAGCACAGGGCTCAGCTGTCATCGCCGAGCAGGGACTCTGGGGCATGTCAGGACCTCAGAGTCCTCTTCCCACTGCTGTAACCAGAAGGGGTGGTTCGTTCCTGAGCCAGGCACCCTAGCAATAGCTCGAACTTAGTGGGGAAAAGAACTGAGAGCCCCTGGTAAAGGCAAGAGGAATGAAACCATTTGCAAATAAGCACTTTGGCATCTGAATTGGGCATCTCAGCCCTCCACCCTGAATAGGTCTTGTCCAGCTTTTGCCAGGACCTCCAAATGAGAGAGTTTATTTGACTTATAGAAAAAGTTGACTGAAGAGTGGCAGCAGGTGCTTTTACTCAAGCAATACCCAACTAAAGGGACTGCCACTCATAAAGATTATGACATGAATGGTACCCCTCCAGTTGTTCAGTGCACAACCCGTGCAGCTGTATGTGGCGACCCTGGACAAACTTTCCTGGATAAGGATGGGGGAAAATCCGCTCAAGAAGCACAGAGACAAGTTTCTTACCTCAGTGGATGCTCTGTACTCTGTAAAGAACTGGGATCAATCAGGATGGGACAGACTTGAGTAAATACAGATTTACTCTATCACAATTGATAGACGGATTATAAGAGCACATTTATCAGTTCCAATTTGCCTTTAAAGTAAAAATCATTCAGTTAAAAAGCGTACTATAGCTATCTATACTATCAAGTCTTTTGTATTTTTAAAGTTTGATCTTGAATGTAACTTGAATGCCCTGCTTCTTAAATTCGATTAGTTAAAATCTGCCCATGGACTTGTTGGTTAAGTCAAGTCAAGAAGACAAGAAGTGTGACTTGTATTTTCACTTATAAGCCTCTATTTTCACTTGCTTTGAAAGATTCCCCTACCCACCCGCTCCTCCCCCCCAGGGATAAGGTTTAACTGAAATTCAAACATGTCCCCAGTAGGGGAAGGGACAGTGTCAGATCATAGATCAGAGCCCCGGACCTATGAAGTGACAAATGGCAGTAAAACAGAAATGAGGCTGCTTAAAGTTTAAGTTCACGCTCTTCTACCCAAGGGGTCTAGAGAAAGCCACGCAGCACTGCGAGGGCTGGAAAACTGCACGTGAGATCTGATTAGAACAGCATTTCTCAACCTTGGCTGCCGATCAGAACCACGGTGGTAATTCAAGAAACTTTTTTTATTTAAAGATTTGAAAAAAAAAACACGCATGCCGGAGTCCACCTCCAGACCCACTGAATCGGGGCCTCTGGGGTGGGGCCCAGGCGTGGGGCTTTTTAGAAGCATCCAAGGCGATCCTAAGGAGCAGCCAGGATGGAAACCTCGGAGTCAGAAATCTCACCCCCAGAGGAAATATAAGCAGTGGAAGTGGGAAGGATGCGGTGGCTTTTGAAGCCAATCCGAATAGAACATCCCTGCTTTTAGTTGCTGAAGATCTGAGAATTCATTAAACAGATGTTTATTTGGATGCCAAGAGGACAGATGCACAGTTTATCAAGAACACGTTTACGAAGGGCTGCCTAAACAAGATGACAGGAAGTGTCAAGTGTTTTCTTTTAGGACAAAATGCAGCCTCCGACCTCCTTTACCAGGTGCGGGTCTTCCCTGAGTATTCAGTCTTGCCACAGCAATAATGCCAGCGTTTGCTACCTATGGCCCTGGAGCACGCTCGTCCATGGTCTTTCAACAACCTGGGGTTCCTGGTTCTAGTCAGAGACGACGGGCGGGGCACCTGTGGGGACCAGACACCGTCTGTGGTCCTTTGGGAGCTGCGCTGAGCTCAGTGGAGCAGGAGTGACCCTGGGATCCCAGGGGCGGAGTCACGGGCAATGAGACCCCAGGTGGGTGACCCTCACCACTTGCTCTTTAGAGATGATAAAGCTTTGGCTAACCAGAGGAGCAAGAGGTGGGAGAGCGGAACCAACATTCCTTAAGGCCTCCCCCTGCCAGATGCTGCCCACTGATGACCTTGATCCTCACAGCAAGGTCGCTCATCTCTGGCTGCACACTGGAGTCACCGGGAGTTTGAAAAGCCCCAGTGCAAGGGTCTCAGGACCATTTCCATCAGAATCGGGGCAGGGGACCCAGGCACCAGAGTTTTCAAAGCCAAGAACGATCGGCTTTGAGCCTATTTACAAACAAGGTAGTGAGGGCCTGGCCGGGAGTGCCCAAGGGGCCCCACCCCAATTCTACAGCCTGTCTCCACTCTGGTCCCCTGAAGTCCAGCCTCTAGCTCTTCGCGACCAGCAACCGGTTATTATGTTCAAGAGGGATTTTCTTATTTAGCCGGGTGTGTGAAACAAGTGCATTAAGACCTCAATTCTTGGTTCGACTCACTCAGCGGAGTTAGAAAAATTACTTAGCCTCTCTGTGCTGCAGGTTCAGATGGGGATGATTATCAAGCTACTCCCAGAGCTGTGTGGGAAGAAATCGTGGGAAAGAACGTCCTTTGGAAACATACATGGTTAGAGAAAGGCTGTCCTTACAGCAGATTAGTTAAGGTCCACTGTCACCTACTTCTAATTTCAGGAGAGCTGGGACACAAGGCTTGCTGTGGCTTCTGATAGTGTCACATTTTTGCTTCAAGCCTCAGGCTGGGGAAGGCATTGTAAGAATGGAGGGGGGCATCAGAGAGACTGAGAGAGGGCAAGGGGGTCTGGTCCCGGCGTCTGCCCGGGTCCCACAAGCCCTGGTGGACACTGTGTCTGCTCCTCACTGAGCCGGGCTGAGCTGGCCGACTGAGCCGACCTGCTCTCCACCCACGCACGCAGACGGGGAGGGGGTGTCTGCAGACCCGGCACGGCGTCCTCCAGGGGAGCTGCTCACTGGACGGACAGCGAGGCCCACTGCTGACCGAGGACCGTGAGCCCCACTTGCTGGAAAGCACACACAGGGTCTCCCCAGGTTTTCTTCAGGGGCAGCCTTTCCCAGGACAGGGGCAGCTCTCCGCCCTCCTGTCGGGGTGGGGGATGAGGGAGGGGTGCGGGTCACTGTGGCCCAGTGGAAATACTGTCCCCTTGGCAGTAAGGCCAGGACCTTCCTAGGAGAGCCCACCCTCTCTGGCCACGGACCCACAGAGTGATTTCAGTCATGGCCCCCACTCGGGGGCAGAGGCTGACCCCACTGCGGGAAGAGCGATAGAGCCGCACCCTAGTGCCCGTGCATACGGACATCCACGTGTCCTGCACAAGTGCTAAGTGTGCGGCCTATGTATGTCACAGCAGCATATAACACACCAGCAGGGGCTCATTTGCACGTATATTCACACGTGGAAACACACAATCCTTCTCTGTGGACCGTGTCAAGGCTACTGGAGGACACGATGGTTGGTTCCCCCAGGATTGCGGCTCTGACTCTGCCTGCGTCCTAGGAACGCAGCCCTTTTATGAAGGCCTTTTATGATTCCTGACTTTGCACAGAGCGTGGGTCAGGGCTTGGGGCAGCGGTGTAGACAGCTAACCCATGAACAGGAGCTCAGAGGTAACGGGGCATTTCCCCCTCGATGGTGGAGATGTTGACCAGACGAAGCCACAGGCCTCAAGGTGTTCAGGGAATGACAGGCAGATTCTAATCATTTTGTTTCGGCGGGGGGAGTCACCTCCAATCAGAGGATCCCCAGGCTCCTCCCCGTCCCACAGGCTGCCTGACCCACGGCAAAGGCCAAACAGGGGCCCCAGGGTGGCAGGTGCCCAGGGGCAGGGTCACAGCTGACCTGCAGTCGTGAAGCCGGGAGCTGGGGGTGACAGCACTGTTTGTGTCACTTCCTTCAGGCAAGAAGGGGACCCAAACCCCAGCCAGCCCAAGCCTGGTGGGGACTGTGGGGGCTTTCCTGGGGAGGATCACTCTGCATGATGCAGCCAGCCCCTCACAGAGCTTCCCTCCCATCACTCTGCGGGGCGTGTGACCAGCTACCCCCAGTTCTCCCATTTCTTTGAAGTCTCAGATTTTATCTTCCAAATTTAAGCCCATTTTGCATTCTGCTCATCAGTCATTGGCTTGACAAAAACTCACTGCTTACCAGTTTAATCACTTGACTTTTCTCTCCTAAACTGCCGCGGAGAACAGACGCTCTAGAAAGACGGGCCACGTCTGTTCTGTGGCCCCCACCCCAACATGTCACTGACTGCCCCCTCCCAGGCCTAGGTGCCTGAGCCTCAGGGAGCCTGGTCGCCTCCCCCGCCCCCCCAGAACCCCTTCTGGGGATAAAGGAACCCCCTTGCTCCCCTGCCTGCACCCCCACAGGCTGTGAGGTCTTTCCTACATCGCAGTGCTGGCCTGTGCGGCCAGGGGGACACAGGTACATGACATGTCCCTCTGTCTCCTGGCAGGTCCCAGCACCGCAGGGCTCCTGGCACAGGCCCTGGGGGGCCCCACTCCCCAGCGAGAGGCTGGATGTCACCGCCTGGGGTACAGCGCAGCCTCTGAGACCTCGAGGTGGGGCCCCCAACGCCCATGAGGCTGGCTCCAGGTGAGCATGTGAGAGGGGACTCAGTTCCTCCCGGGCACCTGGCCCGGCACCTGGGGGGCTCTCTGACGGGGGGCGGTCTCAGCCATGGGGAGGTGTGAGGGACCCCAAAGCGAGAGCAAAGGAGAAATCACCAGCCTCTGGGCTGGGAGCTGGGTGTCGAGGTGAGGCCATCACTACGGTACAGAGGGGCCACCTGTGACGGGCCAGGCGGGGTGGGGATGCTGGGTCTAAGTCAGGACACAGCTAAAATAACACTTCGTAGTTCCTGAAATCGCGCAGGTTCTAACCCTGCACAAAGTGACTATTTGGGCATAAACATCATCGGTAGATCCATTCTCTCATCTCACACTCACCCCACGGGAAAGGGGCATGAGCAGAATTTCCAGCACTATCTACACAGTCATCCTTCTCTCTGTGCCAAGTACGGAGAGCTGCATTCACATATAAACGTCCTTATGATGTAACGCCACTGTGGCAATAACCATCAATGATCTGTACGTATGTACTGCGTGCAAAGTGTGATGCTAAGTGCTTGTTTCCTGGATATTTATATCCTGTTTAATCTTCCCTGGTACTATTCTCGTTTTACAGATGAGGCTCAGAGAGGTTGAGAAACTTGCCTGAGGCTGCACAGCTAATCTGTGGTGGAGCTGTGCTCAGAACCTTCAATCTCCACAGCCTCCCACTATGCTACAGTCTGAACTACCCAAACCCCTTTAAAGAAACAGAATCCTAAGAATACCTGTGACGGCTGTCTCCGATACACCTGGTCCTCCTGGAGAAGCTGGGATGGAAGCCTCTGTCGGGGAGACGGCTGTTTCGGCTGTTGGGGTCTCTTCTCCTGAGTACAGGGGGCTTGAGGACTCGATTTCTAGGAGCGCCTCTGCAGGGCGCTGCATCTGCGGGGTCCACTCAGACTCTGGGAGGCTGGTGCTCAGGACCACATCTGGGCCCGAGGTGTGGCCAGACGGGTCTCCGCTGCTGTCAGTCCTGTCTCCGGAAGCCGCGGGGGCGGCTGAAGGCCAGCCTGATGCCTCTGTGCCAACGTGGTAGGTGGTGGTTGACACTCCACTGGCCTCCGGGCTGGCTGAGCCCTCCCTGGGGCCTTCGTGAAAGGGGGACGTGCTGCTGCTCACACCCAGGCCTGAGCCTCCGTCCAGGTCAGCTTCACGGGAGGCGGAGGTGGCTGAACTCAGATCAGGGGACCCAGAAGCTCCTCCGCTGGCCTCGGGGGCAGCAGACGCCACCACCCCGGCCTCAGGATAGGCAGACGTCTCATGGCCGGATTCTGGGACTGAGGATGCTTCCACTCCAGCCCCGGGGAACCCGGGCGTAGCTCCACCGGCTTCTCCAGACGCAGAGGCTTCTCCACTGGACTCAACAAGCTGGGGGGTGAATGTCACAGGGGGTCTCTGGCCGAGTTCCTGGGAAACAGTTGGTTCAGTAACACCCTCCACGAACTCAGAAGTGATTAAAGTAATTTCTGGAAGTCCTGAGGCTTCCCCACTGGTGCTCGTGGCCGCCGAGGATGCCCCACTTACATCAATGGTGCCCGAGAAGTCCCCACTGAAATGTGGAGTACTCGATGGCTCTCCACTGGGCTCCACCAGCCCTGACGGCAGCCCGCTTAAGTCCGAAAATCCCGAATGGTCTCCAGACACGGCCGGTGCTCCAGAATGGGCACCACTGAGTTCCAAAATGCCCGAAGGCCCTTCTCCTGCTTCTTGGGCTGTTGGAGCCTGGGTTACAGATTCCACCAAAGTTCTGTCTACAAGGGAGACAGTGGGGAGACCAGAGGGAAGTCCACTGCCGTCGTAGGCTCCCGAGGGCAGGCTGCTCCCAGTCTCAGCTCCAGAGGATTCTCCACTGACCTCAGCGACGCCACTTGGCAGGCCACTGAGTTCTGGAGGCTGGGATGTAAGCCCACTGGAATCAGGTGCTCCAGAAGATTGTCCACTGACATCTGCTCTCCCAGATGTGCCCGAGAGGTCTGCGTCCCCTGAAGGGAGCCCGCTGAGTTCCACGGATCCCAAACCTTCTTCTTCTTTAAACGGAGTCGGGGTCACTTCGACCAAACTGGTGTCCACAAACGTAATGCCAGAAGGTTCACCACTGCCACTCATGGCACTGGAAACCAGGTCATGGATTCCAGATGTTGTCCCACTGAACCCCGGCAACCCCGATGGCTGCCCACTGAGATCATGGACCCCGGATGCTCCTCCACTCAGGTCGGTTATGCCAAATGGTTGACCACTGCCAAAAAGAACTCCAGAAGCTTCTCCACTGACATCTGGTTGTCCAGAGGACAGTCCACTAAACTCAGTCACTCCAGATGTTTCCCCAGAAAATCCTGATGGCTGCCCGCTGACCTCAAAAAGCCCAGATGTTCCCCCACTGATGTCAGGAAACCCTGATGGCTGTCCACTGACACCAAAGAGTCCAGATGTTTCCCCACTGATGTCAGGAGACCCAGATGCCTGGCCACTGAGTTCAGCTCCTGAAGGGAGTCCACTAGCTCCGCCACTAATGTCCAGCTCGCTTAAGGGCAGTCCAGATGTTTCTCCAGCACCACTGATGCCAATCGTTCCCCTCCCTTCCAGTTGACCTGCAGTGGTGGCTGTGACGACTTCCACCAATGTCGTATCCACTAGGGAGACGGTTGGGAACCCAGACGGAAGTCCACTAAAGTCCGGCAGGCCAGAGGATGGGCCACTTCCAAGGTCCACCCCAGAATACTCACCACTAAATCCAGAGGGAAGGCCACTTGCTTCAGGAGCTTGCCCACTTCCAGAAGGTATTCTGCCAAAGTCCAAGGCTCCAGAAGCTGACCCAAACAAGTCCTCTCTTCCAGAAGGCAACCCACTAAGGTCCTCAGCTCCAGAAGCAGAGGTCTCTAGACCTTCCCTTCCAGAAGGAAGTCCACTGAGGTCCTCTACTCCAGAGGCAGTGGGCTCGAGATGGACCTCTCCTCCAGAAGGAAGTCCACTGAGGTCCTCTACTCCAGAGGCAGTGGGCTCGAGATGGACCTCTCCTCCAGAAGGAAGTCCACCAAGGTCCTCTACTCCAGAGGCAGTGGGCTCGAGATGGATCTCTCCTCCAGAAGGAAGTCCACCAAGGTCCTCTATGCCAGAGGCAGTGGGCTCGAGATGGACCTCTCCTCCAGAAGGAAGTCCACCAAGGTCCTCTACTCCAGAGGGAGTGGGCTCGAGATGGATCTCTCCTCCAGAAGGAAGTCCACCAAGGTCCTCTGCTCCGGAGGGAGTGGTCTCTAGATGAATCTCTCCTCCAGAAGGAAGTCCACCGAGGTCCTCTACTCCAGAGGC
>NC_060268.1:91580285-91580512 GCF_021613505.1 Equus quagga | reverse complement strand
CCAGAAGGAAGTCCACCGAGGTCCTCTACTCCAGAGGCAGTGGGCTCGAGATGGATTTCTCCTCCAGAAGGAAGTCCACCGAGGTCTTCTACTCCAGAGGCAGTGGGCTCAAGATGGACCTCTCCTCCAGAAGGAAGTTCACCAAGGTCCTCTGCTCCGGAGGGAGTGGTTTCTAGATGAATCTCTCCTCCAGAAGGAAGTCCACCGAGGTCCTCTACTCCAGAGGC
>NC_060268.1:91580092-91580275 GCF_021613505.1 Equus quagga | reverse complement strand
CTCTCCTCCAGAAGGAAGTCCACCGAGGTCCTCTACTCCAGAGGCAGTGGGCTCGAGATGGATCTCTCCTCCAGAAGGAAGTCCACCAAGGTCCTCTGCTCCAGAGGGAGTGGTCTCCAGATGAATCTCTCCGCCGGAAGGAAGTCCACCAAGGTCCTCTACTCCAGAGGCAGTGGGCTCAAG
>NC_060268.1:91567118-91580082 GCF_021613505.1 Equus quagga | reverse complement strand
CCAGAAGGAAATCCACTGATATCCTCTACTCCAGAGGCAGTGGGCTCAAGATGAACCTCTCCTCCAGAAGGAAGTTCACCAAGGTCCTCTACTCCAGAGGCAGTGGGCTCGAGATGGATCTCTCCTCCAGAAGGAAGTCCACCGAGGTCCTCTACTCCAGAGGCAGTGGGCTCTAGATGAACCTCTCCTCCAGAAGGAAGTCCACCGAGGTCCTCTACTCCAGAAGCAGTGGGCTCTGGGCCCTCGCTTCCAGAGGGCAGCCAGCCAACTGCAGGAGTCGTGGACCACCTAATTCTATCTTCATCCCCTGAGGCCAGTCCACTGCCCACATGCAAGCCTGAGCCCACTGCAGAGATGAGACCACTGGAGTCAAGGTCTCCAGAGGGCAGTCCACTTACACTTCCCTCTGAGGGCTGCCCCCTGAAGTCCAGGTGTCCTGAAACTTCTCCACTGCCTGTGAAGTCACCGCTGACTTCAGGCACCCCCGATGGCTCCCCAGAGCTTGGCAGCTCCGTCTCGATGGGCACTGGGGCTGAAAGTGTGGATGGCTCCTCCGAGGGGGATGGCTTCTCTGAGGCTGAGGGCACTTCCGTGGCCCAGGGGCCTTCTGTGCTCTCCTCTGTTGCTGCACTTGTGGGAGGCCACGTAGGAGGAATCCCTGGAAGAAAGGAAGACGGAAGAGAGGTGTGGGATTAGAAACTGCTCCATTTGAAGCTCAAGCAGAGAAGCTGAACTCTACTCCTTCCAAAGCGAAACTTTTCTCTCAAGACCTCAGAGACACGTTCAAGCATTTTCTAACGGAACCCTCCTTCTGGAAGAGAGCACCCTGGGAAGGGATAGAGGGAGTGGGGAGGCCTGCAAACTTCCCGCCACCCTCAGGCTGCACTTTCTGAGACTAGAGTCTAGAGGGGGCGCCATTCACACAACCCATGGGATGTGGGGGCCTGGCTACCCCTGAGGGCAGTCTTGGTCACCTTTCAAGTACTCCACATCAACTCTCATTTATCTAAACCCACGGTTTCCAAAGTGTGGTCCCTGGACCAGCTGCACCAGCATCTCCTGGGAGCTTGATAGAAAAGCGAATTCTCACACTCAGGTGAGCATCAGCATCGCTGGGAGGGCTTGTGAAAACACAGCATGCTGGGCTCACCCCACAGTCCCTGATTCAGTGGGGCTTGGGTAGGATTTGAGAATTTGCTTTTCTTTCTTTCTTTCTTTTTTTTTTTGGTGAGGAAGATTTGCCCTGAGCTAACATCTGTGCCAATCTTCCTCTATTTTATATGTGGCATGCCATCACAGCCTGGCTGATGTGTGGAGGAGGTCTGTGCCCAGGATCCAAACCTGCGAACCTCGGCCACTGAAGCAGACCATGCGTAACTTTAACCACTTGGTCATGGGGCCGGCCTTCCAACCCTCTCTTATTTTTTTTATGATGAGTCCCATGGGACATATCCCCAGGGAGTGTGACAATTATTCATCTAACCCGTTTCCTGTGGGCCAGGAAGGGCCAGGCGGTGCTGTTTGCAAAAATATACCAACATTTTCTATTCTGAAAACCTATTACAGAGGATTTGGAAAACAGAGAGAAAAAGAAAACTCCATTATTTAAAATAATTATGGTTACATTATTTTCTTTCCATCTTGTCTCCTTTGGCATTTAAAAAATAACCTAGCTGGAACTGTACCTTGTGTGGACTTTTGGGCTGATTTTCCCAGGTGGAGAAGCCAGGCGCAGAGGCTGCCGGACCCCTCTGGGCAGGCCCACAGTTTACCCTTGCTTGGAGGAGAATCCTGGCAGGGTGGGCAGCTCAGTATGGCGGTGGGGGCATGCAAGAGGATTTTTAGGTGGGAAACACCCAGGGATGGCCACTTACAGTCAGGATACAACATTTCTCCTTTAAACAAATTTAGGTTTCTTTTTTAAAGCAAGTCAATTTAAAGAAAAAGACGTAGAGTTAACAACAGTACAGATGGTTCCCAGATATGGTCGAAATCAGCAAGATGGTTGGAAGCTGAAGCTTGGAGAACATTTCTCTGGGCCCCTGAGCCCCTTCCCATGGATAACTCCCACCCGTGGCTGCCAGAGTCTTCTGCCAAGCTACCCACTCATGCCAAAGAGGACTCAGCTATTCCTGTCCTGGAGAAGGGCGAGGAAAGGGCCATGGGCAGGAGTGGCTTCTTGGTGAGGTCTCTGGGCCAGAAGCCCACCGGCTCCACCCACGCACACCCACCTCCTGGCATGGAAGGGGCCAGGCGTTGCACTGCCAGCACCCAGAGGAGCGCCCAGTTCAGCGAATTGTCCATGCACTGGACGGGTGACTGGGGGAATTACTGAGAAGCTCTGACGCACCCTTTTCTTCAAATACACACGCCCCTGGGTGAGCTGACCCTACTAGGCACGCACACGTGACTGCACACTGCTTTAATTCAGACTGATCCAAACTGGGCGATGTTCAAATTGTTCCAAGAAAGAAAGGCCCTGTGGTCAGATTCTTTGGGGACAGAATACCTCCCCCGCTCTGCATTACAGTGCACGTTAACATATCCAAAGCTCTGAGAAGGTCTGCAGCCAGGAAACCTATTGATCTTTCTGTACTTCAGCGTTTCCCAAACGTTATGGCCACAAAACCCTTTTCCCAACAGGGTTGGCAGGCTGCTGCTTTCATCCTATCTATCAAGTCCCGTCTGATCTGACCATGACAGCTGGAGCTCAGGAAGCTCTGGCTGGGCAGGCTGGCCCCAGAAGAGGGACAGGAAAGGAGGAGAAAGGCCAGGGGACGGGTCACAGTCAGACTTCAACAATGACCGCTCCTGGCCCTTCCTTCGATTGAGGATCCTCCTACAGGGAGATTTTAAAGGATGATGGGGCCGGGGTGAGAATGCAGGGGGACAGAGTCATGGCCCTCTCATTGGCACAGGATGGGCAATGGGGTGTGCAGGCAGGAGAAATAAAGGAAAGGGGACAGTGAATGAGGAGGGAGGGAAGGAGAATGTTTCCGAACAAGACCACCCGTGCCCTTTCTCTCACGCACGGGAGGTCCTAGAGGCCCGCCCAGGGGGCTGAAGTCGCCCGCAGCAGCATGCCCAGGTAGTGTCAGGGCTGAGGAAGCACAGCTAGGGGGAGAAGCCATGCCCAGGACACACCCCGGGCGGACAGGGGTGTGTGGCCTCAGGACACGCCCCAGCGCACAAGCCATACGAACCTGGCAGTGGGGATGCAGCCAGTGGCGTGTAGGCTGGTTCCCATTCTGTCTGGTTTTCCGGCTCAACGGTGAAGGCTGGAATTGCTGTCGTCTCCTCCCCTAAGGGGACAGCAGCCACGCCAGGCGCCACTTGGGTCACGAGCCAGTCCTCCACGCCTGAGGGCAGTGTGGGCGTGCCAGCCTCCTCTTCTCCTGGAGACGGCGCCACTGAGACACCTGAAGGGGATGTAGGTGGTGAAGGTTCCTCCTTACCAGTGACCCACCCAAGGCTGGCCCTTCTCGAGGAGAGCTAGGGGACTCTGAGGTGGGCCAGGCCTGTGCAAAAGCCTTGCTGGGCCTCGAGCTCCTCCCTACACCCCCGTCCCCATCCAGGAAGACAGCTCTTGGCCTCCTCAATTTATAAGAGCCGTTTGCATCAGCTACACAATATCGATTTGCGCACTCCAGCAGCACTTTATTTCAGGTGGTCTGGGGCACTGCTTCTGCAGAATCCGTCACACCTGCCAGGGCTTGTTTAAAGGCATTACATATGTAAGATCATTTTATCTCACAACAGCCTTAGGAGCTAGACACCATTATGGCATTTACAGATGGGGAAGCTAAGGCACAGAGTTAAGTGACTTGCCCAGGGTCAGTGGCTTATAAGTGGCAGATCTAGTCTTTGAATCCAAGTATCTGATGTCAGATGCCACGCTCTCAGCTGCTGCGTGAGGCTGCCTTTCCTGGGGACAGAAGTTATGTTCCAAGTGTGTCGGGACCAAAAGCAGGAAGGTTCTGTTTAGATCCCGTGAAGCCACCCCAGCACTGGAAGGGGTAAGGCAGGATTCACCGACTGGGGGTACCTGTTGTGGTTCAGGGGAACCGGCAGGCGGCTTGGTCGGGAAGGAAGCTGAACTTGTCTGCATTTATAGAAAAGGCTGGGATCACGTGGGGTCGGGTGGGGGGTGCATGACCGAGAATTCACTGGGAGGCTGACTGGCGTGGCTTCTGCCGCTCTGGGCAGATGCTGCAGGGGCCTCATCAAATCCCCAGGCGGGGCTGGGGATTGGCCTTCCTGAGGCTGGCGGAGGGGGGCTGCACTTTCTTTGAACTGGATTTTAAACCGTGACCCTGGCAATCTGGGAAACCTGGGGATGCTGAGGGTTTATTCAATATTAACTTTATTTTGGAATAACTACAGCTTCACCGGAAGTTACAAAGACCAGTCAGTTTTGATGTATAATATGTACATCGGGACACAAGCTGTTACTACAATCTATGTCCTGGTCAGCGCACCCGACCCGCGGACCCTGTGAGAACTCATCCAATCAGAGCCCAGCAATGTCTTGGCCACTCCCTGGCCACGCCCACTGAGTTGTCCGATGATGATGTCACTCTCAGAACTCTCACCCGTAATGATGGTGATACGGCTGCAGTGGGTCCCCCAGCATGGGCCAATCAAAAGCATGAATTTCTGGGGCTTAGTGAAGAATAGACTAATCTGACTGAACTCATCGCAAAAATATTTAGAAGCAGGAGGACATCTGACAAGGGCATACACACTGAAACAGTACGTGTCATTTATTTATAATAATAAAGCTAACATTTATTGAGTCCATTTACTATGTCCCAGGCACTATGCCCAGTGTTTTATATGCACCCTGTCAGGTAATCCTTACAGCAACTCTTTGAGGTAGGAGCTATTATCATTGTTTTATAGATGAATTGGAGGAACAGAGAGGTTAAGTGACTTGCCGAGGGTCACACAGTCCTGAAGCAGCAGAACCATAATTAAAACTCAGGACTGCCTGATTTTAGAGCCCCAAGTTCCTACTCACCTCTCTCTACTTGTCTCTGGGGAACTTTAGAAGGACGGAGTTGCCTTGGGGTCAAAGCTTAAGGTCATGCTAGCTCCAGAGCTGCCCCTGCCCCACAGGGGCTGACTTTTTTCTCCTTTCTCTGATGGATGGGGAGAGTGGACAGAGGCCAGAAGGGGTGAGCCCATGGGAGTCACCCCCAGGCAGAAGTGGGGGCTGGAGGACAGGTAAGGACGCGTACCTCGGAAGCAGAAGGCGTGGTGCCGGGACAGTGGGTCCGGGAGGCCTGTCTGGTTGGGGTAGAGGTAGACGGTCCTCACGCCTGGCTTGTCCCCACCACAGGCGGGTCGTGGGGTGACGATGGGGTAGCGCAGGCTGCCGTCTGCCAGCCAGCCGGCGTAGCACTTGTCCAGGCCGCGGCTCCAGGCAGCATAGAGCTGGCCCGTGGTGGCCAGGGTGGCGTTGTGGGACCCACAGAACTCCAGGGCTTCCCGGAAGGTGAACTGCTCCAGGCGTGTGGCGAAGAACACCTCCCCTGGGGACAGAGGCAGGTGGCACGTGTGACCCCTTGGGCCCAGGGCTAGAGCAGCCTCTGCTCACGCAAGGGCGGGGCAGCTGGGCTGAGATGAGCTGGGGACTCTGCAGGGAAACGACAGCCGCTCCTTTCCCCAGTCCACAGGCAGCCTTGGGCACCCCTCCCCTGGCCAAGAGAGGCCCTCCCTCCCCAGCCACCCTCCCATCCCCTGCCGCCCCCCACCCCACCCCATCTTGTGAACCGGTAGGGGCGGGGCCTATCTGATTTGGGGAAAGGAAGTTCACGCTTCCTGAACACCTACTCGTGCCAGGCACTTTTCACACCTATCTCATGGAATACTCAACAAGGCCTCTGATAGGAGCATAGATCAGCCCCAATCTAAGATGAGGAAGCTGAGGCCTGGAGAGTTGAAGTGACTTGCCCATGTCCTGAAACAAGTGGGCAGAAATGCTGAAATCTTTCCAGAACAGCAGCATTTCCAAAATTGGATTCAGTGGAATTGTAATCTGGTGATTTTAATTGACGTTAAAAGAAATGAAATAAAACAAAATAAAGGGTCTGTGGTTAAAGAAGCTGGGCCAGCCTTGGTTAAGCAGAGTTAGAGGTCTTCTTCCTGCAGGACTTCTCAGAGTCTGACTTGTTCATGGGCACTGGGACTCTCCACGAGGCAGATATGTATATAACACTTATTTATAATAAGTAAATAAATTGATTTATTTATCTACAGAACTTTTTTTTTTTTTTTTTTTTTTTGGTGAGGAAGATTAGCCCTGAGCTAACGTCTGTGCCAGCCTTCCTGTATTTTGTATGTGGGATACCACCACAGCATGGCTGATGTGTGGAGTAGGTCTGTGCCCGGGATTCCAACCCACGAACCTGGGGCCCCCAAGCGGAGCGTGAACTTAACCATTAGACCACCGGGCCAGCCCCAGAACTCATTGTTTTTTTGAAGGAGCCAGCACTCCCCTGCAATGCTGGGAGAATCCACACGGACCATCTGGGAGGGAGAGAAAGGGCTTGACCTGAGGGGGTGGGTGCATCCTCTTTCTGAAGCAGGGTCCTTTCCCCTGGGGAAGGCTGGGTGGGACCGGGGCTGGGGTGAAGGTAATGCCCTCTCCTCGTTGTGTCCCCCCATCAGCCCCCTGCCTGTCTGGGGCCCCAAATGTGAGAACAGGGCCTGTACCCTCGAGCCTGTCCACGTAGCAGTAGACATCATAGGTTTCCGATGAGGGGCGCACGCCGTAGGTCCTGACCCCCGGGCTGCTGTCCATGTCGCCCACACATGGGGTCCGGGGGCTCACAATGGGGTATCTGCAAAGGAGGGTGAGAGGGGCAGAATGAGGGCCTGTTCTGGGGGAGGGAGGATGCAGCCCAGGGTTAGGCTGGCAGGACACGCTGGAACTCGGGCAGGGCCTGCCTTCCGTGTCCAGTGGAACTCAAACCAGGAGTCCAACCCTTGTGCAGCAAGGCCCCTGAGCAGCTGGGGGAAGGGTCTGGGGCCCCGAGGATTTCTGGCTTCAGATGAGAGTCTGCTATGTGGAAGGGCACTGGCTGAAGCTGGAGGGGACCAGGGGCTTCATGAGGGGATCTCCCCCTCTGTCTCTTGGCGGGAAATGACCAAAGACTTAATGTCCCCAGGGCTCTTCTCCACCCTTGCAGAATGCACCTTGGTTCTGGGGAGAAATGCAGGGAGTGGCCGCAGCGTCAACAGTGACTGAATTAACCCACAGGGCAGCGGGTGCCCACGCTGTGCCGGTGCCGGGCCAGGTGGTGGCTCCCCAAGCCTGACTCTTGAGACTGGGCTTGGGCGGGGAGAGGAGATGGCTCGCCCTTCACCTGACGGTCTGGTCACTCAGCCAGCCGGCGTCACACTGCTCGTAGCCCGCTTCGTAGGCGGCCTGGAGCTGCTCGGGCGAGGTGATGACCGCCCCTGTCTGCAGGCAGGCCTGCTGTGCCTCCTCGAAGGTCAGAGAGTATCGGTCGGAGCCCGGGCGGTAGTGGAACACGACACCTGGGTTGGGGGGAGAGGGCGAGAAGGAGAGACGGGGCAGGCTCAGGGCACGGACCGGTGCCACTATGCCGGTGCCCACGGCGCCTGCTTCTCAAGGCTTCTCAGCAATGGTGTGCGCCATGGGACCTTGAGGAATGACCTCTGTTCATTCCCTCTTTCCTTTCCTACTTCCGATCCCATTTCCAGCCAAGCGGTTTCCCTCTGCTTGTTCAAACTGCTCCTGAACTCCATCTTCCTGAGAAAGCCTTCTAGGACTCTTCTGCCCTGGGTGTCCCCAGCCCTCCTTTCTGGGCTCCTCACTCCTAGGATGCTCATTTGTCCCATTACTCTTTAAAACAAATGCATTTTTTCTTATTGTAAAAAGAATAAGCATTCATTGCAGAATATTTGGAAAATACAGAAAAGGATAAGGAAGAAATCAAACAATTACCGGCATTTCTTCCACCTGGCCCACGGTCCAGGGTTCAGGGGGTGAGTGGTCCTCCTGAAAGTGGCTGCAAGCATTTGTGTGGGTGTGCACTTGGCACATTGTGTGTGCATGTGCTGGGCATTTGTGTGGGTGTGCACTGGGCATACTGTGTGAGTGTGCACAGGGCATAGTGTATGGGTGTGCATGGGGCATACTGTATGAGTGTGCACAGGGCATAGTGTGTGTGTGTGTGGGGCACAGTGTGTGGATGTGTACTGGGCATACGGTGGGTGTGCACTGGTCATTTGTGTGGGTGTGCATGGGGCATACTGTGTGGGTGTGCGTGGGGCACAGTGTGGATGCGCAGTGGGCATACTGTGTGGGTGTGTGCTGGGCATAGTGTATGGGTGTGCACAGGGCATAGTGTGTGGGTGTGCACGGAGCATACTGTGTGGGTGTGCACTGGGCATACTGTGTGGGTGTGCACTGGTCATTTGTGTGGGTGTGCACTGGGCATACTGTGTGGGTGTGCACCCCGCATTTGTCTCGGTGTGCACAGGGCATATTTCTGGGGAGTGGGCTCGTAGTTCCTGCCAGACTCTCCAGGGGCTGGAACCTCGCGGCAGAGCCCTGTCCTCGAGACCCTCCTGCTCTGCCTCCCTCTCTGCGTTCAGCTGGATGCACGGTAGTTTTTGACACGTCCCTGGGTGACTGGCGGGTTTATGTCACAGCTGTGAATCTGCAGTCTGAGTCTGTCTCACGTTCTTTGTCCTGTCCTGTGTCAGAGGCTCACCTGCCCATTGGCACCTTTCCATGTGGTGGCCAGTGGGGCTCTCTCCAGCCCTGGGACCCCGCCATCCTTGGGGTTACCCCAAAACTCCTCCTTCCTGACATATTTATATTCATCTGGGCAATTCAGGCTGAAATCCCACTTGGTGGCTGGAAAGGGCTGGCCTTTCCAGAATAGGACACATTTTATGGCCATAGTATGGACATGTTTATTAGGACATGTTTGTGGCCTAAATGGTTTCTGTCACAACTACCATGTTAGCTCTAAATTTGCCACAGACAACACGTTAACAAACGGGCGTGGCTTTGTTCCAATCAAACTTTGTGGACATTGAAATGTGAATTTCATATAATTTTCACATGTCACAGAATATTATTCTTCTTTTGACTCCCCCCTCCAACTATTTGAAAATGTAAAACCATTCTTAGTTCATGGGCCATATAAAAAACAGGGGGCCAGCTAGCTTGGGCTTGTGGGCCATCCTTTGCCGAGCCCTGTCCTGAAGGTCAGACCGTGAGAGGCCTCAGGGGCCACCCAGTGCGGTAGTTTCAAGTGGCTCTATCTTGCAGAGGTCCTGATGGGGCAAGGACAGGGAGAGCCCTGGTTCTGCACGCCGTGTCACCTAGATCCACACCCAGTGTGGCATCTTGACCTGCTTGATATGTACACGGGTTTCCAGCATGACTCCATTAGAAGGAAATGCTTTGTGGCAAAGGAGCAGGAATGTCACTGGTCTGGTGTGTCTCCCTTGTTTTACAAATGAGGACAAAGGTTTGTTCCAGGTCCCAAGTCCCAGGTCCCAGGTATAGACCCCCAGGCCAAGTTCCTTCCACTTCCCCTGCCCCGCATGCAGCCCCCTTTGGGCCGGGCACTTACCCCCTGGCAATCGTGGCTGCCCAGGGACCTCAGGAGCTGTGGTCACCTGTACCACAAGGTCCTCGCTGGTGAAAGCTGTGATGGGGCCCAGGCCGGGTGTGGACTCCTCCGGAACGCCCCAGGGTCTGGTGGCCGCTCCAGTCTCGTTCTCTGCCTCAGGGAAGGCGGTGGTCCCCACGCCAGGGACAGACGTGAAGGGCTCCCCAGGCTCCAGGATGGTGGGGGAGACGCCAAAGATGGGTTTCACTGTGAGGATCACATTGCCTCGAGCTTCACCCTCAGTGATGTTTTGTGGCAGTGGCATCTCCACATCCGGCCAGGTCACCGTCTGGATGGTGATGTCCTCCTCGCCACTCACAGCGAAGAAGTTTTCTGGGATGTCCACAAAGTCTTCACCTGGGGCAGGGGGCAAAGGTAAACTTTAGCGGCTCAGCCCGGGGCTGGCTTGAGGGGGACGAGCATCGGATCTACTTTCTCTCCTGCTGGGGAAGGACAGCACCGTGCTGGGCCCACGCTGGGGTCCTCAGCTATTTGAATATTCATCACAGGAGTCCCCACAGTTTCCAGATGGCAAAAGAGCGCAAAGTCATCATAGCACAAGACGTCGGCCAATCGGCTCACTGCTTACAAAACCAGTTCCTGCTGGTCAACTCCAGCTGCCTCCTCACCTGTCTTCTGAGCACCTTGTTGACCATCTGATGTTGTAAGTAGCCAACAGGACAAAGAAAATCAGTTACAAAGTGAAACTGAAACATTCTTGTCAAAGACGCAGGAGCTCATGAAATTGATGGAGGTGACAAGGGAGAGCTGTCTGCCCCAGTCATGAATGAATGAGGGTCGGGTAGAACCAAGCCAGTGACTAACCAGGAAAGAAAATCCATGAGGGTGTCACTACTTCAGAAATGATGGTTAGAATATTGAAAGATTAAGAGAGGCCCTGGGGGAAATCCTAATCATTTTCGCAAAAATAACCTCTTCACGTAAGACCAGGCTGTGAGAGTTAAACACGAAATGAGCTAGATCATTGTGCTATCGCCAATTTTGTTATAAAATATATGCAATTCCGTATTAGTCATTGTTTTTTTCCTCCAAGAATTGGCACTTTATTGTAATTAAAACCTAGATTGTGTAAAATATAAGATAAAAATCTTATTTTAAAAAAATTTTAGTCTAATTTTTCAAAATAAAGTGCCCGTCAAAACTTTCCCCTCACTCTTCAATAACTAGCCCTCCTTCTAAGGTCATCCCATTGAAAAGGGCAGATCACAGCGCCCTTCTGTGGGAGCATGGTCTTAGGTCAGGCGCCTGCCATCTTCCATGTGGTATCACCATCTTCCCATTAGACAGATGAGGAAACTGAGGCTCAGGGCCTGGACCTTCCCATGGTTGCACAGTAGCAGGTGGCAGGGCTGGGATCCAAACCCGAGAAAACACACACTCTAAAGCTCATGGTTTTAACTCTGTTCTAGGCGAATGAGATAGGCCCGGACACGCTGCAGCCTCAGCAACACTATGATAGCTCTTCTAGGAAGCAGTGAAAATGGCTGGGTGCTGACATGAGGTTCAGGTATCCGGTGGACCCTGATAAAAACAGCCCCCTATTCCATGATCTCGTCCTCTGGGCCCCAATTTTGGTGTTGTGACGCCCTCCCGCCTCCAGCCCCAGCCCCACCTGTGTAGCAGATGGCGTCGTAGCGCGATGAGGGGTCGGGGTAGCCAGTCTGGTTGGCGTGCAGGTAGACGGTCCTCACGCCCAGGAGGTTGCCCCCGCAGTTGGGCCGGGCCTTGGAGATGGGGTAGCGCACGCTGCGGTCGGCCAGCCAGCCGGCGCTGCACATGTCCATGCCGCTCTGCCAGGCCAGGTAGAGCTGGCCGGTGGTGGCCAGCCGGGCGCCCAGGCGCCGGCACTCGTTGGCTGCCTCCTGGAAGGTGAACTTCTCCGGAGACGTTGCGTAAAAGACCTCACCTGTGAAGGACAAAGCAGGCGGCGGGGTGAGGCTCTCCCCTCACCTCCCTGCCCTGCATCCCCAGGGAGATCCACGCGGTTCCTCCAGGTCTTGAGCACCCTCAACTCGGTTTGGCCTCTAAATTCTCAAAGCCCGGGTCCCACACATCCATATCTCCCATCCTGCCCTCCACTTCCCGTGGGCTTTTGGGCGGCATCAGTTTCCTAAAACAGGAGGACCCAAAATGGCAAGGAGGCAGGAAAGTGTAGGGCAAATGTGAGTCCCAGGCCGAAACTCCACCTCCTCAGCGGCATCTCGGCCCCGCCGTTTGCTGTGGATCTTCAGCCACTGGGGCATCTTTCCTACGGATCAAGCATTGCCCACTCAATTGATCCTTTTAAAAAATTCAAACTCTGATGGGAAAGGCGGGCATCAGACTTTGACCCCTCAGAGCAGTGGTTCACAAACTGGGGGCTCTAGGCCCTGAAGTGTCCACGAGGGCATTAGTGGGGCTTTTGAGTTCTTGCTACCATTTCCAAAAACCTACAAGTTTGTGTGGGGTGGAGGTGGGGTCGTGGGCATCCGCTCCTGGGGATAGTCCTGGCAGTCCCCGCTCAGGGGCAGCTCTGGTTGGCTGCTGTATGGGTCTTTGGTTAGCCAAAAACAGGAACCCACATGCCTGTTACTTAATACACTGGTTTGGGCGCTGGGGTGAGAGTGACGAAGGCGGGCTCTGGTGGTGAGAAAGCTGGGGGCTGTCCTGCCTCAGTATGAGCCAGGCTGTCAGCTCTTCTCCCCCAGCCTGGGGGAAGCTGTGAGCTTGAGGGTTTGGGGGTGGTGGGCAGAGGTGGCAGAATCTGGACAGCCGAAAGGGGCGAATGGGTACAGATGGGAGAAGGGGAGTCATCCACATGCCTGGGTAGCTTGGGCAGCTCTGACTGCGACCAAAATGAGCGCCCTTACAAACCAGGACTCCAGGTTCCTTCCTGCTGCCCCTGGGGCTCTCCAGGACCAGCCCATGGGGGACCGCCAAGGAAGGGCTAGGGGCTGGCAACAGGGAAGCAAAGAGAGGGTTGGGGGGCGGCCAGCCAGCTCTCCTGGGAACTACTTTTGTGACGGGTCCACCCTGGAGTGGCCTGGGGTGTCCTTTGTGGGGGTGACAAGACCGGGCTGGGCACTGATGGTGCAGTGGACCTTGGGACAGTGATGGGCTGGTCAGAGCAGCGGGGGTCCTGGCTGGAGGGGCAGTCCCAGGTGAGAGACCAGCAACAAGCCCTCTTGGGCCCGGTGGTGACACCAGACAGTCTGCAGGTGCCTGGGGCCGCTGAAGCCTTCTCCAAAATGGAAAGAGAGGGGCCAGACCTGTGGGCGCCTTCCACCCCCCACACTGCCCGCCCC